>NC_134570.1:17665000-17922500 GCF_050947875.1 Dermacentor variabilis | reverse complement strand
AAGAGGGGTATACTGAAGGGGTGGTTATATCTCACGATGCTGTTTACAACAGTTGCTGCTTTTTGCAGGCGCAGTGAATCGAAGGTTAGTATCTCTATAGGTCGTCGAATAGTGGCTTGTTGGGGTGATCCCGCTTAGAATGCGTTATGGTTCTTAATGACCGTTTCTGTAATTTTCGGATTGATCCGAGGTAACTATTGTAGGTCCATCCCCATGACTCGAGACAGTATGAGAGGTGGCTATGAATATAAGAGAAATATAATATGCGTAATGTACTTTTGTCAAAGACGTCACGAGCCCGCATCATCCTATAGCACCCTGAAGCCCCCCCCCCCTCCCCCCCCCCATCTTCGGCCCCACCGCTAATAAATCGTTTTGCCAGTGCAGTTGCCTATCAAAAACTACGCAAGATACTTAAAAGAAGGTATATATTCTAGTACGGAATTGTCATTGCTAATGCGCACAGGGGGAAGGTCTACATGTTTACTATACGGGAGTGAAATATAGTACATATATTTTGTTTTCAAAGCATTTACAGAAAGTTTGTTTGCTGAGAAGTATTCGGAGATGCTTGCCAAATCTAAGTTTTCTTTAGACTCTGTTTACTTGATATTATCTCCTGTAACAAGTCTATAGGAAGCAGAGTTTTAATTTCGGAACTGTCACTGAGTGCGCTACCGTTTCTGTAGCACGCAAAAGGTAAACATTTTGTAAACCAGAGTTCGTGGTATACTTGTTGGTGATCGAATGAATATTCTAGCTCAGACGACGTCAGAAGGCATGCGTGCAAGAAAAAGACAGGGCACTTTCTGAGCCTCAACCATTCCCTTTCGCTTTTCCACCATTTGTGTGTGTGAGAGAGAGAGAAAGCAAAAATAGGCAAGGCAAGGAGGTCAACCAGACGAGCGTCCGGTTTGCTGCCGCATAACTGGGGGTAAGTGCAAGTGAGAATAGAAAGAGGAAAATAGGAAGAGAGTGAGCACTACGTGCGTGTGAGAGGATGCACAGGGACACTATAAACGGTCTCTCAAACCAGTGCACTTCAAGAACTGCACTAGTGCACGAATCGCTTTTTGTGCCAGTGATGGGTGTAGCCACGGTCCGAGTCTGTTTAATCTTGGCCGTGGAGAGAGGCGTTGGACGTCGTAGCGAGGACAGGTACACAATAGGTGCTCGACGGTTTCCTCGCACCTACAGGAATCGCACACCGGGCTATCGGCCATTCCCATACTATCGATAGGAGTAAGCGTTCGCGAGCGCCACCCCCAGCCACGAGCGGCACTGCAAGGTTTCTTAGCCCCGCGGGGAAGCCTAGATGGCAGTTGTAGTATATATAGCAAAGGGTCCAGCTTATGCAGTCAGCAATTGAGGGCACTTGAACTCAAGAAAGCTTGCGTCTTTTTGCATGCAAGTAGAAGTTCCTTGGCTGTGTCCGTCCTCACCAAATGTATCAGACGCGTCTGAATGCCTTCGTGGGCAGACCGGGCAGCCGTGTCAGTAAGCAGTTGCCGGCGAGGGCACTGTGAGCAGGAATCCATTGAAAAAAATAATGTTGTGCGCTGATTCCAGAGAATGCTGGTGTATTTCCCTGATCTCGGATACCATCTGCTCATGTGTTCTGTGATGTAAGGCAGGCTTGATACTGTGAATAACTGTCTTAGAGTCACAAAATATGTCTCCTTTCTGTGCCGGCTCATCGGTGCGTAGCTCATAGCGGCACGGAGGGCTGCTAGTTCTGCCGCCGTAAATGTAAGCATCTGAAACACCTTGAAATTAACTGTAATCTGCTTTACTGGAACGACGAAAGCAGCAGTTGTACTGGTAGGTGAGGTCTAACCATCAGTCATGATACGGCTGCTGTAGTAGTGGCAGCGTCAGTTGCTTCAGAGTCGGGGACGGATGATTTGTCTGAGCATTGCATCAGGAGCGTTCCGAAGCTGGCCCTGCTTTAAATTCTTAAGTCGCATTTGAATTTCGTGTATTAACACCGTCCGATGTCCTCCACCCTATTCGACAGGGCCTGTATTTTAACATGGTTGGCCAAAAGCCAATGGTTCAATTGAAATGTCCCAGAGAAGGAAAGCGAAGTTTTCATGGGCGTCATCAGTTGTGAAGGTAGGATGTGAAGTTTCTGACTACTTAGCAGCTGCTCATGTAATTCCTACGCAGATCTACTTGACGTCCCCAACATCCGTTCTCCTACTTGAGTCCCTCTTCACACAACCTTGCATATATATATATATAGGGCTAACAGTTCGTTTCTCGGCAATATGTTAACGCGTATAGGACTTCTAGAGGCCTAGGATAGCAGCCTGAAAGCGAGTACGTGGCCTGCTCAAGCCGTTGTAACATTTGAAACTCAGCTGCTACAAACCGTAAAGGAACAATTCGAGGTCATCCCTGTTGTTTCTTTCTATAGCACCACTCTGTTTCCTGCATACGTGCACTGCAAACTCTGGGATATCTAGAAGCAGCAGCTCTGCGTAAGGTTGACTTGCTTGTCCTCGCATGCAGCATGCGGTGCTCGTAAAATGACGGCATACCGGCAACGATATTCTTTGGCACGACCGTTAGCATATACTCCTCGTCAGAGTACCCCGAATGTTGACCCGTGCTACGCCGAATCAAGGCGTCCGTGATTTCTCTCTGACCCAAAATCCTGCATGGCGAGTTCAGTCAGGTGCTTATGGCACTCAAGCGATAAAACAAGATCGACAAGAGAGATATGGGTTGATTTACCGCGCGTTACTCACGAGGAATCACCCGCATGTTTTGGCTTCCCTCAGCCATCGTTCTGTATAGTAACGCCTCAAGTGAGGGCAACCTGCACCGTGGGCTCAACTGCTGCATAGCGTCGCCGGCCCGAATGCGGTGCGGGGTCCCCCAGTGAGGGCGCCAATCGATCGGCAATGTGCGCCGCCATCCCCCCACTCCTCTTCGACGGCGGCGGCGACAAGCAAGCCGCCTTTGGCACGTGACTACCACCGCTGCTGCTTGCCTGCCGCACGCTGTGCGAAGCCCAGGCCGGTCGGGGAAAGCGCGTTCCACGCGGCCGCTCGCGTGACACGCATTTGGGGCCGCTGGCGCGTTTGTCACGCTGCCGATGGGAGGGTCGCTCCGGGGCGGAAGCCGCTGATTGAGCTCGCAAGGAGTGTGGGCCCGGTCGTATGGCCGCGGTTTTTTCGCCTGCTCTCGTCTGATGAGGAGTGCGCACTTTCTATCGAGAAGAGCAAGGCACGCACGATCGTTCGGCTGCATGCGCCGCTTCAGTTGATTTCACTCTATCGGCTGGTGCTTAGCAGCACCCCTTCTGATGTGTTCAGTCCGTAACTGACCTGGCTTTATAATCGTCATCATGCGTACATAAGGGGCACTCCGATGCCTATCGGCGACCTTGGCTATACTTCCCTTCCCGTACATGACAATAGCGCACAATACGCTGCCCCCCCCCCCTTTCCAACAAATAATGAAATATAACGCACCACTCGCGACGAATAATGCCCGTGAGCGATATAGGTTCCCGAATAAATAAGTAAATAAATAAATAAATAAATGCAACCCACTTAGATAAAAATATGTTCGATATCACAAAAAAATATGAGTACGTCCACAAATACAGCACTTTTTGCAACTGAAAAGTAGAATAGTCAGATTTCGTAGCATTTAGTTATTCCTGATTCCTTAATAAACCTGCTAGTGCTCGCGCTGCACGGTGAACTGCATGGCTACTCCGAGATCTATGTAAATGAGACCCGAGATGCTTCTGAAGCGTGGCGGAGATTATATATATATATATATATATATATATATATATATATATATATATATATATATATATATATATATATATATATATATATATATATATATATATATATATATATATATACAGAACTTAGGGCGCATTCGGCTGCGCGAGATGTGGGCTTTTTCCATCGACACCTTTTGAAATACAGACCGCAGTTCACTTTATAAAGCAATGAAGGTTGTGTCAGTTGTGTTTTATGCGTACTCTTACTTTCATTTTTTTGTAATGAAAGATAAGTTATGCCTCTTTTACTGTTGACGTCTACAACATGGCATCTCACACTGGCTAACTTTTCTTCCTTGTCTCAAGTGAGAGCACATGCGAGGAGATGACGAGGATTAGGTGATTCAGCGGCTGTATACAGCATATGGCGAGGCACGAAAACTACACGTGTGCGAATGCTAGAAATTTCGAATACGAATCCAATAGCCTTTGCTATTTGATTCGAGAATTCACAATTCGAAACTGTCAAATATTCGTTTCTTTTGAATGTAAGTTATAACAACACTTACAAGAGTCTCGAAGGAGGGAGAGCGGCAGAAGTGAGGACTCTTCCGAGTTGTTCTGGTGCAGTAGAGTTGCCGTTGCTGCTCCGGCGCACCACTTCCTGGGCAAATGCATGCATGGGCGCATAGCTTGCTTCAGTAATTCCCAGTCATTCAATAAGAATGTCTCGCTAATTAGGCAGCCTACATGCAAATTTGCAATCTTGATTTATTATTTCGCTAGTCTAACTGTGTTTGCAACACTTTAATACAAGGCGCGGTGCTGTGCTATCACACTTCACCCCTTAAAAATTATTACATTCTGGAGTTTTATGTACCGAAACGACGTTATCATTACGAGGCTCGCCGTAGCTGGTGGCTCCGGATTAATTTTGACTAACTGGGGATTCTTCTAAAGGGCCCCCTCACCAGGTCACATGGCAAATTTTTGTTATACGCTGGAAGTTGTTACGTCCCCTCTAAGGAGTGTTCTACCGCAACAGTTTTTTTTAATTAGTTCATTAATGGCAGAGATAGAAATATTTGGAGTGGCAAGAACCCATGATTTCGCGATGCCAGCGCCACCGCCAAGAGAGACGGTGCCTTCGCGTCTAGCATCCGCGAACGAAATTGCTTCCGTATACGCTCTCCCACACCGGAGCCGGAGGGTCGCGTGACGAATACGTCACGGGCCCTGCCTAGGGTGGCTAGAATTGGGTAGGGTGGCCATTCTAGCCACCCTACCCTGCCCTCTTCCTTTCTCTCTCTCTCTTTCTCTATCTCTCTCGCGCGCGCGAGCGCGTTTTTGCTGAGTGGCGCACTTCCGGTTACGGCCTCGCGCGTGAGCTGTTGCGTTTGTTTCGTTTCGCGCAACAAACTCTTGTGCGCGCTCTGCACGAGAACACCTGATCAATGCCACAATCACGAGCCCTGAAGCGGGCGCCACAGTGTGAAAGAGCATGATCGCGGCGCTCGAACACTGTAGAAAATTACATATTTTCACTCTCTGCGCGCGCGACTGCACGACGTGGGAGCAAACTGGGTATTTTTAGCGATTCACAATCCGCTCTCGCGTTACTGCTAAGCAGTAAGAAAAGTTCTTTGAACGCTTTGCTATTGTATGAGACGCTCAAAAACACAAAAGCAAGCGCATTGAATCACGTAATTGCATTTCTGTGGATAACCGGGCACTGCAATATTCCTGCTAACATTGAAGTGGACACTGCTGCGAATGGGGCGCACAATAACGCAGCGGCAACTAATCTTCCTCTTTAGTGCAATGAAATCTGTCTACTTCTGAGACAGACATCCTGTCGTCTCAGAAAAACTACCTGGCTTGATTAGCAATCTAAGGAATCGGAATTATACTTTATAGGCCCATGTATAAACTTGTCAATTCCGTCAAATATTAGAGAAAACAGAAAATTCGATATATTTGTGCACCGCCTGCGGTTTGGTACTGCAGTTACGCGACATTTTTTATAAAGGATAAAACGTGTCTAAACCGCAGTGTTCTGTGGCCATCCAGACGAAGATCAGAATCAGAAACAGTTCTTATTTTCCTCAAGTAAAAATGGACCCCAGACAAAAAGCTGCTCATTGAGCCGCTTGACGAGGCCTGGGGCCCCACAGACAGCGGCAACAGCGGCAAAACAACAGTGTATGTCGTACACCCGTACGAGAAAAAAGAAAATTGTGGATCATCTCCTTCTCGAGTGCACAAACCGATTCGCCACGAAGGGCATTGCAATCAAATTTGTTGCTTTTAGATAGAAGACCATTCACACTAGAAGAGATACTTGGTTCATGGCCAACAGCGGGCCTTCAGAAGAGAGCACTTATGCCTTTAAAAAAGATTTTCGAAGACACAAAAATTTTAGGGAATTATTAAATTTCAGTTTATGCTAATAAGCTAAATTAGTGATATAAATGTTGTTCTGTGTTTGAAATTGATTTATGTGGTGATTGTGTTTTTTTACGTTATGTGTAATTACTTGTGTTCTGAGTTTCACAGTGCGTTCAGAATATTTGACTTCATATATGCACACGTATATCGAACTCATGCACAAAACTTTGTGACTCATGTAATGTTGGACTGTATATTGTGTTCTTATATCTGATGTTCTACCGAGTGCCATATTTGGGACATTATTCGCCCTTTTTGCGGACATTTGTTTCCTTTGCTAAGTGACCACGAGTAGCCGGCGCCACCGTAAAGGCGCCAACCTCTCCTATTTATCTTTTCAATAAAAAAAATTTTGCTACGGCATTATTATTATTATTATTATTATTATTATTATTATTATTATTATTATTATTATTATTATTATTATTATTATTATTTGTTTTGGTCATGGTACGAAGTAAAACAAAAACATGAAGAGATTCGGTTTTTATGTTTTCTTGTTTCTATAAACATTAATTCGTCTATTGAGGCGACATATTAAACCAATAACTGATGTTGCCTCGAATAATTCTTCAAGTCACGTGTCACTACTAACGACGCCACAGCAATGCCATGTGACGTAGGCGCACTCTGGCGATTTACGTCGGTTGTCCAGCTGGGAGTGTGGTGGCCGCGAGGAGAAGGGAAAACGGCGTTCGGTTCGAAATGTAAGCTCTTTCCGCGGCGCGTAGGGATGTAACACTTAGCAGACGCGGTCGTTATTGCGCATTGCACGCACTGAATGTGGCCGACCTTGGCGAGGGGCCCTTTAACGTATACACCCAATGCACGGTACACCGGCGTTTTTGCATTTCGCTCCCATCGAAATGTAGCCACCGCGGCCGGGATTTGATCCCGCGGCCCCGTGCTTAGCAACGCAACGCCATAACCACTAAGCCACCACGTCGGGCACTTCATCCTTTCAGTGAACAAAACACTGTATGTACACCTATTGACATGCTGTTTCCTTGTTACATCGCGGCCATTATGATGGTGCACCAGATAGCTAAAATTGCTTCTTTCTTATTTAGAAACTTCTTAGTTGTCCCTTGGTACAATTTCGAAAAATATTACATATAGAAGATGTCCTAGCTATCATGCACCGAGATAAAAAGAAAAAGAAAGAAAGGCGATAGAAAAAGAAGAAACGCGGATAATTCTACGGGAATAAGACAAAGTGCATGTTGCTTAGAGCACTGTTGAAACTCCGACTAATCACAGAGTCAGCTAATCACAGGGAACCCTGACCATGAGAAGGAAATTCACAGAAGAATAAAAATGAGTTGGATCGCATACGGCAGACATCGTGAGCTCCTGACTCGGAGCTTACCGATTTCTTTGAAAAGGAAAGTATACAATCGATGGTGGTGGGGGTGGTGACGATGATGATGATGAAATACCGACAGTCATTTTTACAGCGAAGCTGTACACAGCTAGGTTCTGGAAAAAATTCCGTGCGTCTATCGAGCTGTGTAGAGCGAGATTTTCTCCCCATACGTGGGCCCATCCCGAAGACAGTGCAATAGCGGGCGGACCCGCGGTGGAGGCGAAGCAGGCTTTAAGCGTTCCGCCAACTTGCAAAAATAAGTTTAATATCTTCGGTCTGAATGCAACCGGTCAGACATTAAGCTGATAAGAACAGATACTGTACTTTGTCCCGCATCGGCCATGTCTACGTTCGCACCGCCCTCTCTTTGTCGGCGTTCCAAGCTCTTGCGTATATCATTTCCTTTCCTTCCGCTCTCCCGTGGTGGAGGTCCCGAAAGCGTGCTGCCTGCCTGGCCCGCGAGGCGGAAAGTAATGCGAACCGTCCATGTGGCCCCGATCCCGCAAACTTGAAACGTTTCACCGGAGCAACGGCCAGGTTTCAGAGGGAGTTTGTGGGGAACCAATTTTGTGTGGTCTGTGTCGTGTGTGACCGCTTGCGGTTTTCGAGTGACCTCGCAACAATTGCTGCACTGCGGGACGTCGACCAACGCACGATCGCCTTGACTATGGTGAAGCAGTGTGGGTCCTCGGAGTGCGGTGAGGTGCGTGTCTGTTCTACGTGCCGGGATTCGTTAGTAAAAGGTGCTATGCCGCGTCTTGCAACAGTACGTGGGTATGTATACCCACCGGTGCCTCTTCGTCTGCCGAGGCTCAAATCGTGGAGGAGCGACTAGTCGCTCTCCAGCCCACCCTCCCCTCCCCCCTTACCAATCCCGTCCCCAGTCCAGTGCGTGCCACTCCACCCCACCCCATTCCCCCAACGAAAAGAATTCTTGCTGCGCCAGCGTTCAATGCGGAGAATTTGGCTCTACACTGTGGTGAACAGTATCATCGAACGTACGCTCAATTCCTACTTTTATGCGCTCAAACAACTTCGCCCGTGGACGTTGTTAATCTAGGTATCAACAACTGAAGTAGACAGTGACTAAGGAAGTTAATTATCTCTATTTTATTTTAAAAAGCCTACACGTATGCTAGCATTTGCGTAGTTTCTAGTGTATCTGCGCGTATCTAGATGGCGCCTTTACAGCTGGCTTCTCAACAATAACAGACATTGTTAGAAGAAGCCCGCTTCTGTAATTCTTTTTTGTTGTAAATGTGATAGCTACCACACTGGAATTCTTTTTATATGCACGTGTAAATGAGGACCCTGTGATGGAGAAAGTAAGCGTTATTGTAAATAAATATCGCATAAAGGCAGGTCAGCCGGTAATCGGTCCCGTAGTCCTCCCAGCCCTGGGAGGGGCATTCAAACATTTGTAACGTAAGAGCATAAGGTATCTGTGTTGTGTAAGTGATGCGGCAACTCGCAGCGCAGCGCGTGCTTGTCAAAGTGGAGACCATCGTTGAAGGCGTCATTGAAGGCGAAGTCCGTATAGGCAGATGACCCAGCATAACATGCGCCCGCAACGAAAAATGTTACAGCCTTCGTAGACTTGTTCCACCGGAAATCGAACTATATACTCCTCATGCCGAATGCACGGAAAAGTCAAATCCCAACTGTAGAGTTGATTTGACATATGTGAATGACGTATAAATCTTCCAAGTTCTCACAGAGCCTTATACAGGGTGTCCCAGCTATCATGCTCCAAGATCTAAAGATATGCAAATGCCAGGTAGCTGGACAGAATCGAGGTAACATTGCTTTCTGTCGCATGGAGATAATCAGATTAACTATATAATTAGTCTTAAATAATTAACCAACTTCTTAAATATTATAATTCGATTAGAAGTGTCAATGAGAAAATTGTAGAGCGACATGAAAAACTCCCGATACAGCTTTCTGTTGCTCGATGCGTGCTGCATAATTTTTTTTTTCCGAGCGTGAAAGAAGCCCGCAAACACACGCAAAGTGCCTTAAGCAGCCAGTCGCGCGGCAATTTTGCGTGCAGTCGCGGGCTTCTTCTTCTTATGGTGGATGGCGAGGCGCTGCTAAGCTCGAGGTCGCGGGTTCGATGCCGGCTGCGGCAGCTGCACTTCAATGGGTGCGGAATGCCAGAAAAACCGTATACAGTGCGTTGGGTGCACGTCGAAGAGCCCCAGGAGGTCAAAATTAATCCGCAATCCCTCGCTATGACATGTCTCATATATGTATATGGGGCACGTCATATGTCGCGCCCGTATATGTCATTTGTCTCACTTCGTGCTCGTCTGCTTATCGCCGTAACCTTTGTTTTTAATTCATAATCAGATCGGGATTATGGCGCGTAAGAGCCTAGAATTTAAAGGGACGCCTTCTGCAGCTCGTGAATATTCTACGCGTACCATGCAGGCGCTTTCGACTGCTCCAGTGCTTCCACGGAGCAGCCGTGGCAAGCGTGACCATAGATGCCCTGCGCAAACCCATGGCTTCGCGACCATGTCGGCCCTTTGCTTCAGCGGTTCGTACACACTCGTACAAAAGCGGTTGTCAGTGGCGCGAACCCGGTCGATGCAATCACCAAAGGCCGCCGCCGGCGAAATTTACGGTCACCGGCTCGTCTTCACGAGTGGCAGAGATAAGATAAGCGGGCGCATCCGGGCGAGGCACATGTTTCCGGGCGGCACGCTCTTTGCGCGGAGCCGGTGTTTGGGGGAAGCGCGCTCCGACGACACCCCGCTCCGTCCGAACGGTCTTCGCGATATTTTACAATGAAGTGGGGGGAAAATTAACTAAATGTTGCACCCGTAGCTTCTATAATTAGAAAGTTCGGGGTAGAATTATTACTAGGTATCGTTATAACATACAGACAAAAGTCCCATACTCGACGACTGTACCGGGATCCTTAGTTGTTTATATTATCAGTGAGAATTTACAGGTTGCAAAATAAAGCAATTGTATGCAGACAGAATACATAGACAAGCATTCTGAAGAAAAAAATCAAGTCGGTGTATCTCTGCGATGCGAGGGGAAAAAATCGCTTAAAATAACTAATCAACTCAACAATGAATACTTACAAATTACCTCATACATACATACATACATACATACATACATACATACATACATACATACATACATACATACATACATACATACATACATACATACATACATACATACATACATACATACATACATACATACATACATACATACATACATTTCATACTGTGTAGCAAGCGCCCCATGGCGCTCACTACACAAAATAATTAATTTTAGAGCTTCGCTCGAATGATTGGAGATAAGCAGGAAAACCTAGTTAATTGACGTGAAGTGGGTGTTTTAAATGTGGGCTAGAAATTCGATCATAATGTCATAGATGCGAAGCTTATCACAAAGCGGCGAAAGTAAGAGCGCATGCCGACGAAGATGCGAAGATGGTTTCGCTTGAAAAACGGCCCGTTTTCGTAATACATGTGCTGCTAAGTTTGCGCTGTTGCATCTCCTACATTTCTTCTATGTTTTCTAAATCTTCTACATTTCTAAAGTAAAATGCCTTTCGAGATATTGTTGGTAGAGCCGTGCCATTTTTTGAGGCAGTGCTTGTTCCGAGTGCCACCACTTAACTGAAGCTATTATTTCAGGAGAATACCAATACCACAATTTGGTTACTTCTTTTTTTCATGCTCTCAGATGTTGCAAAAGTAATTTAAATATGCTACGGAAAGCAGTAGCCATGGCTGGTTTTGTTCTTTGTGTGGCTACAGCGTTTCAATGGCGTTCAGTGGCGAGAGCCTTTGCCATCTTCGCTGCTTGCTTGTAATTCGGCGGTCTTGACTCGTACCCTGGACAAAACGCATTCCGGTCAAGGGCGTCTTCTGGCTATACTGTAGAGAACTGGTGAGTTGAGTGACACCGTTTTTTAACCGTTCACCCGAAAACTGTGCTGGCAAATGGGTCGCACGGGTGCAAAGCATTCCTGCCAGTGCCCATCGGATCCCACGTGGTGAGTCGCGGGCCCACTGTCCACTGCCGGCCACCGAAACTAAACTGTTCGTCGACAAACTCACCAGATTGTTATAAGGGGTGAGGGCGTGGGTAGGGGAGGCGGGCGTCTGATCGTTGCGTTTCCCGCACGAAAGCGCTGACGTCCTCTGCGAGGCAACATGTGTATTCGAAGGCTTTCGGTGTTACTGTAAACGACGATAGGAAACCGGTCTGGTATGCGCATCAGTGTTTCCAATCCTCCCGCATAATCTCGCGCTCTGATTTTCATGTACAATGACGAGCAACAGTTTGGAAACCGTGAGTGCAGCGGAGAGGCTGTTTTATTTCATAGCTTGGACATATCTATACGTGCGCCCTTTCCACGAGTATAGTGTGTCTTTCAATTACTACCTGCACTGCCGTGATATATATATATACATACATATATATATATATATATATATATATATATATATATATATATATATATATATATTGTGTGGTAGGAATTCTCAAGTTTTTGCTTACGATGGTGCGCTCTTTCTATATAGTCACGCATCTGTCTGAGTCTCGTCGCCGTTCTAAGCCATTATATATGTATACAGCGCAGCGCCACGGAGCTGAAACCTCACTGCTGAGTCTTATACAAATTGGTGTAATTAATTAGCAATCTCATCTCTGCTGATGCTAGCTATGAGTCTGATTCATTTGTAAGGTTGGAGGTGGCGTATGCAGGTAACTCTTTGTATCGTATACATCATTCAGCTATACCTTGTTGCACGTGGAACCATGTATTCATGGGAGAACGTAGAACACGTTCTCATAAGCTGTCCTAAACTAGAACAGCAATTATGTTCTTTAAGTTCAAGAATATATCGTCTTGATGATCGTCTTTTCGGTATATAGGGTGAGAAAGAGAGAGAGAGATATATATATATTAACTTTTTCGTCAAACGAGGAAACGAACAACGTTGTATTGGTTACGCATTAGTGATGTATGGCATAGGCTTACTACTTAAGACATTCGGCGCACATATACGACTTGGAGGATTAGCAAACATCAACGGAGTACACAAGAGCGAAACAGAAGGCGTAAGCTATTCACGTGGTACAAGGCAGATGAAAACGAGCTAAAGCTAAAATCTACCAGCAAAATACCAGCAAATCAGTGAAACAGAGAACATAGTGTTGTCCTCGGTAACAACAAGTTGATGATATTCTTTTGGCTTAATTAGTGATGGTGCGGAATAATCGAATTTATTCTCATGTTTGCTTACGGAAAAGAAACAGAAACTAAAGGCCGTATGGCGTGACAAACGCTTCTGCAACAATTCGGCACACAGGCGTATACGAAGTACGGAAATCACACACGTGCCGAAATCACAGCGAGTGTCGCGATACAGAACATTAAAATTTAAGAAAAACGTGTGCAAAAATACAACAGACAGCACTCACGTTACATTTTGCTACAGTGTGCAACTGCTACTTAAAGTGTTAATTGGAAAGTGGAACTTTTAAAATGGAAAATGTAAGTTGCCGTAAAGCGTCTCGTGAGCTTTACTGATGGTGGCGTACGAGAAAATTTCTGGCTCACTCGACGTGCCGCAATACGTCGAAGAAACGGCTCAATCACGAGAAGGAATGCAAAAGGTCTGCTCCTTGTGCACGTTGTGGCAACGTTGATTTCGGGAGAGCACCACGTAGAAGAGCGCGTGTGGCGTTTTCTCGCGGTCTTGAGGGTCTGATCGCAAAACGGCAACCTCGCTGAAGCGCGATCTTCTCAAGCGGCTTCGGTGCCCACCACCGGAGCTCGACGCTCCGGACCATCATCCTCCGCCGCCATTTGTTCTATGCTCCCTGTCCTCGCAGTAGGCTAGCCCGCTTCCGCCGGCCCCGACTCTGCAAGGAAACTCCTCTATCGACTAGTCTTGTGACAGCTGTGTATTTCTCGTTATCTCAGACCACTTCGCGCAGGAGCGCGCACCGGACAACCGCGGGCCGTGTGAAAGGGGGCCTCGTCGTGGGATGGTTTTCGCACCCGCAGAGAAAAGCATCGGCGAGAGAGCCCTTCCGCGACGACGCTTCTTCGTGCGAGCCGTGGCGGCGACTTGTGTCGCCCCGCTGAGAGCCCCGAGCCCATTGGCACGTCCTGTAGCATCTCGTCTTTGTCCCTTTGTGCTCGAGTCCCGCGGCTCCGCACTCGGGTCCCTTATGCCCCGACAGTGCTGCTGCCTCCTTGGTTCTTTTTTTCTGGTCCGCAGTCGCGGCGGATGGTCCCCGTCGCGTGAAAAGACATCTTTAACAGATATCTCTTTTCTTTGGCACCCGGGAGTTACCTGCCTGCCATGCGTCTTGAGCACACTGCGTGCGGCCGCCTCGCGCTTTATTTCCTTCCACTTCTCTCTTTCCGCATTCGCGCCTGCGCCTTCTTCCGTGCCCGTCGGAGAGTCGAATGCCTCCTCGAAGCCCTTCTTCCCTGGTCGACGCGCGGCCCGGCCTGCCTTCGGCGTGATCTGTATGTCTCCGCCGGCAACAACAGCCGCCGCTGTGTCCGCATTTAGTGCAGTGCAGGAGAACGCGAGCAGCAGCCGCGGCTTGCCCAATCAGAAAAGAGCCGGCCCAGGTTCGAAAGCCCGCTCCGAGAAAGCCGTTCGGAGCACGTGGCTACCGAGTGTCGCACGCACGCCAGCTGCGACGCAACAACGCGCTGCACATCCGTGCCGCGGTGTCGCATTCGAGCACGGACGTCGCGCGCGTGTATACACATTCTTTCCGCTCAGGCGTACGTCGTAGCGGCTCGTTACGCTTCCTATTTCGGCACCGCTGCACCCAACTGAGGAGCGCAGGGCGCCGCGCGAGCAGCGAGGTTCGGCAAGCCTCGCGAAGGCGGGAAGAAAGGAAGGTGCCGCTGGCAGGCGAGAAACAGTGTGCAAATGAAGCGACGTTTACGAGGCCGCACGTGCGCCGGGCCGCTCTTATTTACGGCGGCGCACCTGCTGCGGCTGCTGCTGCCGCCTGCGGCACTGGGCTGCCCGACCCTCCTCGGCCGTGTCCGCCGTTGCAGATATCTTCCGTCGCGGCCGCATTATCGCGGCGACAACCGGTTCGATCTGGACTCGGGTCCGCGCGTCCGGGCAGCGGGCCGGGGATGAGAACAAGAGTGATGCGCTCCCTTTGTCTTCCAGAGTCCGGCGCCCGGTCAGCGCGCGCGAGGGACCGCCAAAGGTTGCGGGGAGGAGGGGAGGAGTACGGGTCTACAAAGGGACGCTCGTCAATTACGGGGGCAGGTGAGCGGACAAAAGGCGGAGGAGAGAGACGGGCCGCCATCTGTCCGGCGGCGGCGCGATTGTCGCGCGGACGTGTCTCATTCTGCGGGGCGCTGATGAAGCGATCAAAGCGAAGCTCCCCGCCGCCTTTTGCCAAAGGGCGGATTATGGCTTCCTCCGCAACGGGGGAGGAGGCGTGGGGGGGGGGGGGTACTCTCCCCACTGAAATGGATCTTCAATTGGATTCCGGCGCAGCCTCGGCGCTCAAAGGGCGCCAACCTTCGCGGCTCGGCACAATGGGCGCCCGCCCCGGGATGCGCCGGCCGCGCTTTTCAGGGCGCGCCCCCGGCGTTCCCACGACGAGCCGCGTCCCCCCTTTTTTGAATGGGAAGAGTGGGGGGACGACACCGGCATGAGAAGCACCGCTGTCGAAGCCCAACGGACCTAGGAATGTCCGCGCGCGGCGAGAGCGCCTTTCCAGGGCACCACTCTGCCACCGACAAGAAAGGGCTTAAACGGAGGCGACGTCAACGTGACGACTTTATTTCGCCCCGTGGAAAGAGGGCGAGACAGTAAAGAAAAATAGGACGCTTGTGCCCGCGCTTCAGAAAGAGCGGCGAGCGTTATCATGTCAGTTGGCGCATGGCCCAGTGTTCGCGCATTGACTCCGCTGTGTCCTCACCCTGTTCCCCGGGGCCGAAGGTCATCGGAGTGACTTACACAGACACGCGGTGCTTTCGAGCTATGTTCAGTGACCTGCCTGCGAGCTATGCGCGAACTGCATGCAGAGCCTCGTGGCCTAGCATAGTCCTCACTTTCTGCAGCATTGCGTCTTCTGTATTTACTTATGTGGTCACGGTCATCGGCTTTAGCGCCATGCGCGAGTCAGCACTCGGACTTTTCAGGTACAGCGTGGTTACAACTCTGTCAGCTCCTGCGTCCGTCTTCTTCCGCCGAGCAACTTTCAGCCTCGGAATTCGATAAGGAACGGAGACAGTCAGCGTGGCTTGGCTGCCCCCCCCCCCCCCCCGCTTCTTTTTACGAGCAATGGCGCCTTGTCAGGGTTCAGTCGGAGCGACCGTGGCGTCGTCTGCGGCAAATTTGACCAAGCCGTGTAAACAAAGGCCCATACTTTTGTGCCGGACTATATATACATCCCTGTCGATCCCGATACAATGACATAAGCGACTGCAGGCGCTATAGGAGGTCAGGGGATCAATTAACAAAGCTTTTCGTTAGCAAAAACATTTCTCTGTTACCCGACTACCTTAGTAATAAAATATTTTGGCTGTCGCGACTGGCCGGCACGGTGTTCTTTCGAACAGCGCCACTCTATGAACCACTTTATCGATACGAGAACTGATACCTCGTGACTAAGGGTGTGCGAATATTCACAATTTCGAATAGAAATCGAGTAGTCCTTGCTGTTAGGTTTGATTCGAGGATTCGCTATTCAGAATGTTCGTATATATTTCTGTGTGTGTGCGTGTGCGTGTGTGTGTGTGTGTGTGTGTGCGTGTGTGTGCGTGTGTGCGTGTGCGTGTGTGTGTGCGTGTGCGTGTGTGTGTGTGTGCGTGTGTGCGTGTGTGCGTGTGTGCGTGTGTGTGTGTGTGTGTGTGTGTGTGTGTGTGTGTGTGTGTGTGTGTGTGTGTGTGTGTGTGTGTGTGTGTGTGTGTGTGTGTGTGTGTGTGTGTGTGTGTGTGTGTGTGTGTGTGTGTGTGTGTGTGTGTGTGAGAGAGAGAGACAGAGATAACACTTCTTGGACCCTCGAACGAGAGAGAGGTCACTGCTGCAAGGGAGCTGCGGCTGCCGTGGTTGCCGCGGTTGCTGCACACGGGCACCAGTGAGCGCACGGGGCCAGATAAGCGCTCAGTAATAATCACTCGTTCATTTTGAATAGGCAAAGCATTTTGTTATTTAAATATTAGCATCACGATTCCATCTCTTTAAAGCAATGTGCGGCGCTGTAGTGTCGCACTGCTCTCTTTGAACGAACTCAACACTCTGCGTCGATTTAGAAATTGATATACGCGTTGTTTCTATACGCCTTCCTTCGTCTTCGTTCTTTAGTCGGCTGATGTTATTATCCGTGAATTCTACGCGAAACTGGCGACACGATGTTGCCTTGTGTCATTACTGTCATTACCACGGCGCACAAGATAACTGAAAATAGTTGTTTCTCATTCACAAGCTCTTCAGTTGACCCGGCGTCCCTTTGCGAACGGTATTGCGTGCATATAAACATGCCACTAAATGAGCTATGTAACCCATGTTAATTTGCCCCCTTTTTTTTACCATCATGATTCCACGAGAACTTTACATTCTACTGCGTGCATATATAAAATATCTGATAAGTTCAATTTTCCACTATATGAGGGCGTTTTCTTTTTTCGAATTTTCGATTCGGCAGTTTCACTATTCGAACACCCATGCTCGCGAGGCCGTGTCTCACTTGTAAATATTGTCCGTGCTGTTTCAGGATGTCGAACTCGTAGGTGCTGGCCCACTTTCGCCCCTATGTTTAAGCGTGCAGCAGTGATGTGGTAGCATTACAAGTAGAAGCCGGTGGCAGTGGCAAAAGAGAGCGCTTGCCTGTAACGGTTGCTCCTCACTTACTGATCGTGTTGGTTATGTGCACCTGTTCTGGCCACTGCGCGCGAATGTGTCGTGAGATCCGCCGCTTATGAGTGGCGCCCACCGACACGTAAGCACGAATCGAACACATACATTGCGCTTGCGTGTTCTCTATCCGTGTTTGTGTGTCAGCAATGTCATCATTAATGTTATTCAATATGAACACGCACATATACAATGGTTATAGACAAGGAAATAGGGAGCGAACAGGCCGACCTCTACCACCGAGGGGGGCACAGCGCCTGCCTATGCTATTTAGAACGGAGATTATAGAATCAGAAGTTGAGGATAGGGGCAAGGAGAAAGAAAAAAACTATACTATGACAGGCCACAAAGACTAAAGTGAAGCAACAACAAGGGCTTGCAAGGGAACTTGCCAATCTGCTTCAGCTTCTGCTATATATTCCCTGATGTTTCAGTAAAGTCATGCTGTTTCAGCTATACCCCCGTCGAAGCACTTCGTAACTGCTATTCGCGTTCCGGTAAAAAGCTGCAGTGTACGGAGTCCTGCACTTTAGAATTATTTCCCTTTCTCTTTAGAACTATGTGGCGACTGTGCTTATTCTTGCTGTGTTTGTTTTGACTGTGCATATCGGCTGCGAGAAGAGCTCCACCCCACGGCTGAGCTGCAATGCGGGCGGCATAGCGTCGCATAGTCGGTGCCGTTGCATTAGTCGCTACTTAGATTTGAGAGCCGGAACGGTTTTGCAGCAACCGTGAATAGCGAGAAGCCACAGAAGATTTCCCATTGGTCTATTAATTGCAAGCTGCACGACCAGATTTTGCTCGTTCTTGCTCTTTTTTTTTCGTTTTCTTTTGTGCCAGTCTGTAACGCCGACTTTACCTACGCGTAACAAGCGTGCCTCAATTTGAGCGTACTGAAATTTATGTAGAACTCTGGACAACGCACAAAGGACAGCAAAGGGAGAAATAGAGACAAGGCCAAAGCGTGGTATGTAAACCTGATTATGGCAGTACACAATGCCCCGATCTTCGAGAAAATGCGTGTACGGCCAGTAAAAGCGGCGTAAGCGCGAGGAAGAAGTACTATGCGGTTAGATAATATTGCGTAGAAGGGAAGACGAAAAATAAGAATGCGTAAGAAGAAAGAAAACGACGCTGGGAGGAGGAGGAGAAAGCACTCGTAGCGCATCGACTGCTGCTCATTCGATCTCGCCAGGCCGGGCGGCGTCCCTGCCCAGCGGGGAGCGGCGCGCGGGAGCAGCGTGGCGCCGTCGGTGACATGGCCGGGGGCGCGTGCCGAGGCGCGCCTGACTAAGCAGCAGCCGCGCGGCGAGCCTTCCGAGTCGGGCTTCCCTCACAGCGGAGGCCACCTGCCGGCGCGGCTAATGCACTTCCGCTGTCGCGACCCGATCGAGAAGCCGTGTTCGTGCCCATCCTTTCAGGCGACGGCGGCACCCGGGCGCATATACCTGGCTCGAGCGCGCGCCGGAAAGGCAGTAATTTCCGCCGCGCGATGACCATTGATCGCGTTTCCGCGGAGCCGCAGGTGTCGATCATCGAGCGGCGGCTCGTCTTCGGCCAGCGAGCGATATGGCCCCGCACTGTTCGCTCCGAAGGGGTCGGGGAGGGCCCGCAGCGATCACGGTAAAAGGGGGCGGGGGAGAGAAGCAGAAGCCGGTTAGAAGCATGGGTGCCCCCCGCAGACAACGGTAGGGGGTCGAAAGCTTGCGGTCAGGGCGCTCGCAGCAAAAACACCGGCCGGCGCATGCAGTTCAGAACGACTTTGTCTCATACCGATGAAAAATGGCGCGCTACTATCTCGTCTCCAAAAAAAACCTCAACGATATCGCTAGTGCTGGGTCTTGTGCCTATTCTACGACGCTGAATGCCCCACAGAGGCGAAACCGTCTCGAAAGTTTCCCATAATATATAACTTGAAGCGAATAATGTGTAGTCCGCCATCTTCGAAAGCTTACATCTTTTATTTTCCGCCACTGAAGCTTACACTTCACTACTAGAATGTATCCCGAACCATAGTCCTTTGAAACAATATTGCAATCGCTAAGAAAGTGTCCATCAGTCGTTGGACACTTGAAACCAAGACGATTTTACTTACTGTTGGCGTAACATGCAATTCGGCACCAAGTCGAGAGTGAACGTATACATGCCATATCGTCAAAAAGCACAACTGTCTATATGATGCTGAGTAGTCCTCAGAAGATTAACACTTTCTTATGATCATGGTCATATACTAGCTGAGGTTTCACGTGGTGACCATTTTCTCAGCGATCCCGTGAGCGCTGCCATGTTAGATCACGTGGTGACGTGTCCATTGCTTGCCGCAACTGCCTCCCTTGTCTCCGTGTTTACAATGTATGTGTATGACGCCGGGGCGGCTTAGCAAGCCTCTGTTTCGGGAGATATCGTAGACGGTCACTGGGTGGACGACGCGAAGCTTTCGCCACAGCTTCAGAGAACATGCAAAATCGCTTTCGAAGCTGATTAAGCTATGTCCAAATGTCACGAGCAGTGTATATTGTGTTTGTTCTAAAAGCGGGGCTACCCGCCGTGGTTGCTTAGTGGCTTTGGTGTGGGATTGCTAAGCATGAAGTGGCGGGATCAAATACCGGCCACGGCGGCCGTACTTCGATGGGGGCGAAATACGAAAACACCCGTGTACTTTGATTTAGGTGCACGTTAAAAAACCCCAGGTGGTCAAAATTATTCGGTAGTACCCCACTGCATGCGGCATGCCTTATAATCAGATCGTGGTTTTGGCGCGTATAACTCTATAATATTTTTAAAGCGGGGCTAATTATTTATTCCAAGCTATTCAAACTTTCCGATCATGAATTGAACCAAGTTTAGTGTGTTTTGCTCTTCGTTATTTATTTGGCGAACATTTTGAAGCAGCGGCTTGTCGCGTTTCTGACTCAGTAAAGTTCTTCGGTGCGGTCACTATCTGATTATTTTCTGCCTAATTGCTCGCGGCTGTGCTCAGTTCCGATATATTTGTTCTCGCTACGCACAATGCTTGAAACGTAGCTGTTTTGTAGATTGTAATGCCTTTCAGCAAAGGTTTATTATCGACAGAAACTCATGTGGACCTAGGGGAAGGCTACAGCGCGAGAACCCATGGAGACGAAGGAGGCAGGCACAGCGCTGGCTTTAAACAAAAACGTTCATTTCGATGCTGCGCAACTTGTTTTAAAGTGGACACTTGGCAAAAAAACAAGATCACACATGCGCACAGAACCCTATGAAAAGAGAATTAGGACGGCAATAATTGAGGCGATAATCACGCAACAATTTAGGCTCACGTCTGTCTTGTGCTCTAATTATTCTAATTTTTTTTTTAACTCCGTAGCAGAATACCGAATTGACACATTCTCAATTATTCTCAAAACTATATTTTCCATTATCTTTTGCATTATATTGTTACGTAGGAAGACACCGACGAAAAGCTATTTACAAGTATATTTACAAGGCAATACGCCGCAGTTGGCCAAGAGGCAACAGCCCGCGCTAGCTTCCAATCGTCGTCGTCGTCTTCTTACTGCTCGGCTCTTCGTCATGGGAAATACTATCCCGTAGCACTACCCCCGGCGGCAAAAGCGCCGTCCCGGAGCGACTAAAGGCCGGACTCTGAAGCAGTGTAGTAGCTCTTGAGCCTACTGACGTGCACGACGTCACTAGATGCCAGAGTAGATGACGAGGTTGAGCTCACAGGGGCAATTTCGTACGTCACAGGCGTCACCTGGCGGAGCACGCGGTAGGGCCCTGTGTATCGCGAAAGGAGCTTTTCGGAAAGTCCAACGTGACGAGAGGGCGACCACAGGAGCACGAGTGCACCAGGCAAAAACTGTACGTCATGGTGGCGGGCGTTGTACTGACGCTGCTGCGTGGTTTGCAAGTCCGTCAGTCGAGCACGGGCAAACTGGCGTGCATGGTCGGCGAGGGTGATGGCGTCGCGCGCATACTCGGTTGTTGAGATCGCAGCAGGAGGAAGTACCGTGTCAAGGGGCAAGGTCGGTTCGCGACCGTAGAGTAGATAAAATGGAGAAAATCCGGCAATGTCGTGCTGGGAAGAATTTAAAGCAAATGTGACATAAGGAAGGGCAACGTCCCAGTCGTGGTGGTCCTTCGAAACGTACTTGGACAGCATGTCGGTAAGCGTACGGTTTAACCGCTCTGTCAGGCCATTGGTTTGAGGATGGTATGAGGTAGTCAGCTTGTGTCAAATAGAGCAGGAACACACAATGTCGGCGATAACTTTCGAGAGGAAGTTATGACCACGGTCAGTAAGCAGCTGTCACAGGGCGCCATGCACTAAGATAATGTCACGCAAGAGAAAGTCCGCGACGTCAGTGGCGCAAACTGGTAGGGAGAGCTCACGTGATAGCGTATCGGGTGGCGTAATCAGTTGCGACGGCTACCCATTTGTTCCCAGAGGATGACGTGGGAAAGGGACCGAGGAGGTCTAATCCAACACGAAAGAACGGTTCCACAGGGACGGTGATCGGCTGTAAATAACCGGAAGGTAGCACCTGAGGTGTTTTCCGACACTGGCAAGGATCACAGGTAGCAACATAGCGTCGGACGGAGCGAGCGAGACCAGGCCAATAGAAGCGGCGGCGGACGCGGTCGTACGTGCGGGTTACCCCAAGATGTCCTGCAGTGGGTGCGTCATGCATCTCAAAGAGCACAGTCTGTCGTAGATGTTTTGGCACGACAAGAAGAAGATCAGGGCCATCAGGAAGGAAGTTCCTTCGGTACAGAATGCCACCCTGGAGGACATATCGGCGAACGGATGCGTCGGTAGGTGTAGAGCGCAGACGCTTGATGAGTACTCGCAGCGATAGGTCTCGGTACTGCTCGTCGGCGATGTTAGCGAAGGCAGACACAAAGAAATTGTCGTCGGCGGTACTACTGCCGGCGTCGCCAGGCTCGTCTACCGGGTAGCGAGACAGGCAGTCAGCGTCCTTGTGTAGTCGGCCAGATTTGTAGGTGACAGAGAACGAATATTCTTGGAGGCGTAAGGCCCAGCGACCAAGTCTTCTTGTAGGGTCTTTCAATGAGCATAACCAGCAAAGCGCGTGATGGTCTGTGACAATGGAAAAGGGTCGGCCATATAAGTATGGGCGGAACTTCGCAACCGCCCAAACTAGGGCCAGACACTCACGCTCAGTGATGGAATAGTTGCGCTCCGCGGGCGAGAGGAGTCTGCTGGCGTAAGCGATAACACGGTCGTGGCCACGCTGGCGTTGTGCCAGTACTGCACCAATTCCGTGACCGCTGGCATCAGTACGGACTTCGGTAGGCGCAGAAGGATCGAAATGGGCCAGAATGGGAGGCGTTGTGAGAAGGTCGATTAGAAGCGAGAATGCAGAGGCCTCGTTATCGCCCCACTGGAAAGGGGCGTCTTTTTTCAAAAGCTCGGTTAGTGGTCGTGCTATGGCCGCGAAATTTTTCACGAAACGGCGGAAGTACGAGCAAAGGCTGATGAAGCTGCGCACATCCTTGACACACTTTGGAACAGGGAAGTGCGTAACAGCATGGATCTTGCCTGAGTCCGGTTGCACTCCGTTCGCGTCAACGAGATGTCCAAGGACGGTAATCTGGCTACGGCCGAATTGGCACTTCTATGCGTTGAGTTGCAGACCGGCTTGCCGAAAAACGTCCAGGACTGCTGAGAGACGCTCGAGGTGCGTAGCGAATGTTGGGGAGAATACTATAACGTCGTCCAAGTAGCACAGGCATGTGAACCATTTGAAACCGTGAAGAAGGGAGTCCATCATGCGTTCAAAAGTGGCAGGAGCGTTACATAGACCGAACGGCATCACTTTGAATTGATAAAGACCGTCGGGTGTTACAAAGGCAGTCTTCTCGTGGTCGAGATCGTCCACGGCAATCTGCCAATAGCCGGAGCGAAGGTGAATAGAGGAGAAATAGCGAGCACCGTGGAGGCAGTCAAGGGCGTCATCAATCCGAGGTAGGGGATACACGTCCTTTTTTGGTAACCCTGTTAAAGTGCCGATAATCCACGCAAAAGCGCCATGAGCCATCCTTCTTTTTTACCAGCACAACAGGTGACGCCCATGGACTACATGACGGTTCAATAATGTTCTTGGCAAGCATTTTGCGAACTTCGGTGTGAATAACTTGACGCTCAGCCGGTGATACTCGATACGGGCGGCGATGAATAGGAGGGGCATCGCCGGTATTAATGCGATGTTTAACAGCTGTTGTTTGGGCCAAAGGACGATCGTTCAAGTCAAAAATATCTTGGTAGGAAATCAGAACGCAGTAGAGCGCACGAGCGTGCTCGGACGGCATGTCGGGTGTAATCATTTTCTGTAAGTTGACGATGGTACAAGTTGCCGACTGCGATGGTAGAGGAGGATCGGATGAATTGTCGTCTACTGAAATCGATGCTACAGAGTGATCCTCGAATGAGCAAAGTTGGGCCAGAGACAGCCCGCGTGGCAGCACTTGTGTCGTCAAGCCAAAATTGACCACTGGCAGGCAGACGCGATTCGCCGTAATAGATAAAACTGTATGAGGTACTGTGATCCCGTGCGTAAGGAGGAAGTCTTGCATAGGAGCCGCGATGTAGTGACCGTCGAGCACTGGTGGGGATGACACGAAGTCAACGTAAGTCTGTGCCAAAGGTGGCAAGCGAACGAAGTCGACGGAACTGAGGCGAGTAGGGTGTTGTTCAGCGGGATCCAGAACAGGCAGGTCGAGGCGGAGAGTACTGGCGGAGCAATCGATGAGAGCAGAATGTGCGGAGAGGAAGTCTAGGCCGAGGATGATGTCATGGGGACAGGGAGCGATGACTGTGAATAGCACGGTAGTGGAGCGATCGGCGAAGGAGACGCGGGCGGCACACATACCAATTACAGGGGCTGTTCCGCCATCGGCGACATGGACAACAGGCGTCGTGGCGGGCGTGATTATTTTCCTCAGCCGGTTACGAAGTTCAGCGCTCATTACCGACAAATGCACCCCAGTGTCTATGAGAGCAGATACAGGAACACCGTCGACTTGCACGTCAAGAAGGTTCAGATGAGTGGGCAACGTCAGGAGAGGATTTGGCGGCGTAGGGTGCAATGCAGCGTCACCTCGAGGCGCTGCATCGTCTAGTTTTCCGGCTGGGAGCGGCGTCCGAAGGGAGTCGGCGAATAGGAGCGATGGGGCTGGGGGGAGTGAGATTGCCGTCGTTGGGCCGAAGGTGAACGAGAATAGGGGCGGCTCGGAGCAGGAGAATCTGTGGCGGCATTATCTCAGCGGGCAGCATAGGGAAGAGAAGGGCCACCTGGGGGGCGAGAGTAGCTAGTATATGTAGACCGTTTCGGGGAACTCCAGTGACTGCGACGGTGCCGAGAAATGTGCCCAATTCGATGGCAGTGAAAACAAATTGGCTTATCGTCTGCAGTGCGCCATTCAGAGGGGTTGCGGAAACGTGGTGGGTAAGAAGGTGCGGGACGGGGTGGAATCGAAGAAGCCGGGTGGGTATCAGGGCGATGGGCCGAGTAGATGGTGTGGATACCCATGTTGGCGAACTCCTGGCGGACAACTGCCTGAATCAGGGAAACAGTGACTGCAGGTGCATTGGAGGGGCTGGAGTCGAAGGCAGCCGGATAGGCGGCCTCGATCTCACGCCGGACAATCCTGGTAACATCGCCAGTGTTGTTGGGACGAGGAGCGTCGGCACAGGAAGATGTCGCTGGGGTGTTGGGCAGACGGGCAAACTGTTGGTCGATACGTCGGCTTTTAGCGAGTTCCAGGCGGCGGCTCTCTTTTATAAGTGCATCCACCGTCGCCACGTTGTTAAATACGAGCAAGTTGAAGGCGTCATCGGCAATGCCTTTGAGGATGTGGGAGACCTTGTCGGACTCAGTCATGTGTGCGTCAACTTTGCGGCACACAGCCAAGACGTCCTGAATGTACGTGACGTAGGGCTCCGTTGACGTCTGCACACGACCGGAAAGCGCCTTCTGCGCGGCAAGTTGGTGACCGTAGGGGTTGCCGAACAAGTCTCGAAGCTTTTGCTTAAGCGAATCCCAACTGGTCAGCTCATCTTCGTGCGTCCGATACCAAACTCGAGGTGTGCCACCGAGGTAAAAGACTACGTTGGCGAGCATGATAGTAGGGTCCCACCGGTTATTACGGCTGACGTGTTCGTACAGGCCGATCCAGTCCTCGACGTCTTCCCCATCTTTTGCCGAGAATACGCCAGGATCACGGGGAGCGGTGAGAGTGATGTAGGTGGTCGAAGTGGCAGCAGGTGTCGGAGCCGGCGGAGTCGAGTTGTCGTCGCCGGGAGCCATGAAGGAAGGCTCGACGTACCGTCCACTGCGAAGCTCCGTGACGAGGTACGGGGAACGTCCACCTCCACCAGATATGTTACGTAGGAAGACACCGACGAAAAGCTATTTACAAGTATATTTACAAGGCAATACGCCGCAGTTGGCCAAGAGGCAACAGCCCGCGCTAGCTTCCAATCGTCGTCGTCGTCTTCTTACTGCTCGGCTCTTCGTCATGGGAAATACTATCCCGTAGCAATATATTGTTACGGGAAGGAAGAAGCGTTCGTCTATTTATAAGTGGCTTTTAATGGCTGAGCCAACAAGCGTAGAGCAGCGATGATGCTAAACTCTTCTTCGTCGTCTCTAAGACCACCATCAGCGTCGTCTTCCTTCCACATCACCGACTGTGACATCACCCCCGTCGGAAAAAGCACCTGATTGGTGCGGCTCAGCAGTCCGAGAAAGGTAAGGTTTGAGACGGCTGACGTGGATGATGTCAGAGAGAGGTGAAGGCATCGTGGCATCCAACGGAGACACTTCATACGTGACAGGGGTCACCTGGCGAAGGATGCGGTAAGGGCCATGGTATCGCGAGAGGAATTTCTCCGAAAGACCAACATGCCGAGTTGGATACCAGACTAGCACAAGGGCACCTGGTTCATAATGCACGTCGTGATGGCGCTGGTCGTAACGGCACTTCTGGCGTGTCTGTGAAGCAGAAAGACGAATGCGGGCAATCTGGCGTGCTTGGGTCGCTGTGGTTATGACATCCCGAGTGTACTCTGTCGGCGAATCGAGCGTGGTCGAGAGGAGGGTCTCGAAAGGCAAAGTTGGCTCACGGCCGAAGAGGAGATAGAAGGGGGAATAGCCAGCTGTGTCGTGGCGCGAGGAATTGTAGGCGAACGTGACAAATGGTAGAGCAATGTCCCAGTCGCTATGATCGGAGGAAACATACATTGCGAGCATGTCAGTTAATGTGCAGTTCAGGCGTTCGGTAAGACCGTTAGTTTGAGGATGGTAAGCGGTAGTAAGTTTGTGTTTAGTAGCACATGATCGAAGTAGCTCGTCTATGACTTTGGAAAGAAAGTATCTGCCGCGATCGGTGAGAAGTTGACGAGGTGCACCGTGGTGCAAGATGACGTCGTGAAGCAAGAAATCAGCGACGTCTGTAGCGCAGCTGGTCGGTAGGGCTCTAGTAATGGCTTAGCGAGTTGTATAGTCCGTAGCGACGGCAATCCACCTATTTCCGGCAGTCGACATAGGGAATGGTCCGAGAAGATCAACGCCAACGCGAAAAAAAGGGTCGGCCGGTATATCCAAAGGCTGCAGCAGTCCGGCAGGAGGCACAGCTGGTCTTTTCCGGCGTTGACACGACTGACACGCGGCAACATAGCGGCGAACGGAGCGGTTGAGACGGGGCCAGAAGAACCGTCGCCGAATTCGGTCATAGGTCCGCGTAACGCCAAGGTGTCCAGCGGTGGGAACGTCGTGCAGCTGCTGCAGTACAGTCTGTCGCAGATGAGACGGAATGACGGTCAGGAGCTCGGGCCCGTCGGGGTGCATGTTGCGGCGATACAGGATGCCATTTTGTAGCAGGAACATGTGGAGGGATGGGTCAGACGGATCAGAGAGCAGGCGTTCGATAATTGGGTGTAACGACTCATCTCGTCGTTGTTCAGCGCCAATGTCTTGCAAGGCAGAGAGCGAAAGAACGCAGATCGGTGCGACATCCACTAAGCCGTCCGGTACATCGACGGGATTTCGAGACAGGCAGTCGGCGTCCTGATGTAGACGACCCGACTTGTAGACCACAGTGTATGTGTATTCCTGCAGCCGTAGGGCCCAGCGACCGAGGCGTCCGGTGGGATCCTTAAGGGAGGAAAGCCAACAAAGGGCGTGGTGGTCGGTGGTAACTGTAAATGGCCGACCATATATATAGGGTCTGAACTTGCCCACCGCCCAAATGAGGGCGAGACACTCGCGCTCAGTAATCGAGTAATTGCGCTCTGCGGGAGAGAGGAGGCGGCTGGCGTAGGCGATGACGCGGTCGTGCCCACATTGGCGTTGAGCTAAAATTGCGCCGATGCCGTAGCCACTAGCGTCAGTGCGGATTTCTGTCGGAGCGGAGGCGTCAAAATGGGCGAGAACAGGAGGTGTGGTGAGCAGCGTGATGAGCTGCGAGAAAGCAGACGCTTGTTGAGAGCCCCAAGAGAAAGGAACGTCTTTCTTCAGGAGGTCAGTCAGGGGACGGGCAACATGAGCGAAATTTTCCACAAACCTGCGGAAGTACGAGCATAGGCCAATAAAGCTGCGAACATCCTTGGCACAAGTTGGTACGGGGAAATTCTGCACAGCGTGAACTTTAGCGGGGTCGGGGCGAATGCCTGATGAATCGACGAGGTGTCCGAGCATAGTTATTTGGCGGTGACCGAAGTGACACTTGGACGAGTTGAGCTGCAAGCCAGCGGTGCGAAAAACAGAAAGAACAGATGAAAGTCTTTCAAGATGAGTCGCAAAAGTTGAAGAGAATACGATGACGTCATCCAGGTAGCACAAACAGATGGACCATTTCAAACCACGCAAGAGCATGTCCATCATCCGTTCAAAGGTCGCCGGGGCATTGCACAAGCCAAAAGGCATTACCCGGAACTGATATAGGCCGTCTGGTGTGACGAATGCGGTCTTTTCACGGTCCATTTCGTCCACGGCAATTTGCCAATATCCAGAGCGAAGGTCTATAGATGAAAAATAAGTGGCACCATGGAGACAATCCAGAGCATCGTCAATGCGGGGAAGTGGATACACATCTTTCTTGGTGATCGTGTTTAGATGACGATAGTCAACGCAGAATCGCCAGCTGTTATCCTTCTTTTTGACGAGAACAACAGGGGACGCCCACGGGCTGGAAGAGTTTTCAATAATCCCTTTGGCAAGCATCTTGTCAACCTCGCTCTGGATAACTTGTCGCTCAGAGGGCGACACCCGGTATGGGCGTCTGCGAACAGGTGCTGCATCGCCGGTATTTATCCGATGTGTCACGACCGTAGTTTGACGCAAAGGGCGATCGTTCAGATCGAAAATGTCGGAGTAGGACTCGAGGAGGCCACGGAGCTGTGCGGCTTCTTGGGTTGAGAGGTCCGGTGCAATCATCTTTGTGAAGTCGTCGGTCGGTACTGATGCAGAAGGCGCAGAATGAGCAGTCGTCGAAGACGGCGCAACAGATAGAGCAGAAATGTGGCACTCGTGCGTTGGAGACAACGTGGCAAGAGACATGCCTCGAGGAACTACTTGTGGGCTCTGTCCGAAATTTAGGATGGGAAGACATGTCTGATTGGCCGCAACAGAAACGATGGTGTGTGGGAAGGAGACATTGTAAGAAAGCAGGACTGACGTCGAGGGAGTGAGAACATAGTCTCCGTCAGGTACAGGTGGGCTGGCTAAAACAGGGATGAAGGTTGCTGCAAGAGATGGCAGGCGTATAAAATCCGCGGAACAAAGTTGAGCTGGAGCTTGAGCCGGAAGGTCAATGGGAACAGGTAGGGGTAGGTCAAGTTGTACAACACCGGCGGAACAGTCAATCAGAGCAGAATGGGCAGACAAAAAGTCGAGTCCGAGGATCACATTATGAGGGCAATGTTCAAGCACACTAAACAAAACGGACGTGTGGCGACCGGCGACACTGACACGAGCAGTACACATTCCAAGCACAGCCGGAGTACCACCATCGGCAACCTGGAGCAGTCGAGTCGGAGCAGGGGTAAGTACTTTTTTCAAGCGCGTTCGAAGCTCCGCACTCATGATGGAAATTTGGGCTCCAGTGTCGAGGAGTGCTGTAACGGGCAAACCATCCACGTCCACGTCCAGAAGGTTCCGATTAGTAGGCAGGGTCAGCAGAGGAATTTCAGGCCGGTGTTCTAGAGCAGCGTCACCTCCAGGAGCTGCCCCAGTTAGTTTCCCGTCGGAGAGCGGCGACGGTAAGCTGGGGATGGAGAGCGACGCAGCTGGGACGAACGGGAGCGGCGACTATGTGGTGATGGCGATCGGCTGGTCGCGGTGGCTCGAGCGTTGTCAGGTGCGTCGTCAACCTCGGTGGAGAGTGATGGCGGGCGAGGATTCAGTGGGGAGCGGCGGTAGGCGGGAAAGCTTGGTCGTGAGTGGGCTGGCCAGGAACTTCGACAGTGGCGAGAGATGTGGCCCACACGTCCACAGGAAAAGCAGATGGGTCTATCGTCATGGGTGCGCCATTCGGCCGGGTTGCGATAGCTCGGATATGGACCGTATTGGCTCCGGTGAACAGGGGCAGAGGCAGTAGACGAAGCAAAATCAGGACGGCTGGCGGAGCAGATGGATGGAAGACCTACATTGGCAAGTTCTTGGCGAATGACCGACTGAATGAGGGACACAAGCGGCCGGGAATCGTCAAAGCACTGCGTGACTGGCGTGGAAGGAGACGCTGCTTCGATTTCTCGCCGAACGATACGTACGACATTCTCGCTGGAGGTGGACTCACGCGGTGGACCAATGTCTTCGCACGTCGACGAAGCTGCGGTATTAGGGAGACGAGTAAACTGTCGAACTATGCGGCGACTCTTCGCGTCTTCAAAGCGGCGACATTCGTGAATTATCTCATTGACCGTTGTGATGTTCTTATAAACAAGCAGGTTAAACGCGTCGTCCGCGATGCCCTTTAAGACGTGGCTGACCTTGTCTGCCTCTGCCATATTGATATCTACTTTGCGGCAAAGAGCGAGGACGTCCTGGATATACGCCACGTAAGATTCAGTGGACGTCTGTACACGGGTCCCAAGGTCCTTCTTCGCAGCACGTTGGCGGCCGACGGGTTTGCCGAACAAATCTCTAAGCTTCTGTTTACACTGGTCCCAACTCGTAATCTCTTCTTCATGTGTTTCGAACCAGACCCGCGCTGTTTTCTTGAGGTAGAATATTATATTAGCCAGCATAAGCGTGTGATCCCACCTGTTGTGTGCGCTGACCCGTTCATAATTCTGCAACCAGTCGTCAACGTCAACGTTGTCAATCCCGGAAAACATGCCTGGGTCGCGAGGCTGAGCCAGGATGACCGTCGGTGGCGACGCCGGGGCCGCAGTGGAACTCTCTCCTTCGGATGACATGGCGGCCAGGTTACGTCCGCTGCGGAGCTCCGTCTTGCTCAAGTGATTACCCCGCACCTCCACCAATGATGTTACGGGAAGGAAGAAGCGTTCGTCTATTTATAAGTGGCTTTTAATGGCTGAGCCAACAAGCGTAGAGCAGCGATGATGCTAAACTCTTCTTCGTCGTCTCTAAGACCACCATCAGCGTCGTCTTCCTTCCACATTACCGACTGTGACAATATATATATATATATATATATATATATATGTATGTATGTGTGTATGTATTCTGTTCCTGTCAATACTTTACAGCATTGCTTGTTCCCTATGCTACCACCACCTAGTTTCGTATTAAAACGCTGTTTTTCTTTTGTTTATTTTTTCCCATTCCCGATGAAGACTGTTCCGCATTGCATGTTCCACACACTACAACCACACTTTTGTATTCAAAGCTCTATTTTTTCTTTTCTTTTTTTATCCAGATTTTTTATTTCTTTATTTATGCTGACAAACACTACCTTTGTATGATGTAGCCTGCTACTGTTGCCACAATTGTACTAACCCCCATTTGTTTCCTGTTTAGGAGGTCCCAATTATGCTTCACCTGTTTGTACTACTGATGAAAATAAATTCAACTTCACCTAATTGCGGCGAGAGGTTCGATTGTGTAGTAGCCCCCAGACCAAATGACAGTAGTTTAGATACGAAGCGAAGAGGGCATTATAGATCAACAATTTTATTGACTTCGGAATTAAGTAGTGGTCTCGGTTCAGTATTCCCGTTATCGCACTTAACTTTTGTAATATGGCATTGTCATGCTCATCCCACTGCAGTGATTCTGAAAAATGCACACCAAGTACCCTAATAAAGCTCACTAGCTCTATCTCGGAGCGACGTAAAACAAGGTTACGTGTTATAGAAAACTTCCTACGTATAGAATGAAAAATCACAGCCTTTCTTTTCTTTTCTTCTTTTTTTTTTAAGGCGAAGCTGTTAAGGGCTCCTTTCCCCATTATCGTGTCCGCGTGTAGAAAAAAAATACCGAAGCTAGTGCAATGCTGGGCCGACCCGGGACGCGGCTGAGGTTGAATCAAAATTAATTAAATTATGTGGTTTTACGTGCCAAAACCACGATCTGATTATGAGGCAGACCGTATTGGGGGATCCAATCCGGAAATTTTGACCACCTGGTGTTCTTTAACGTGCACCTAAATCTAAGTACACGGGTGTTTTCGCATTTCGCCCCCATCAAAATGCGGCCGCCGAGGCCGGGATTCGATCCCGAGACCTCGTGCTTCGCAGCCCAGCACCATAGCCACTAAGCAACCGCGGCGGGTCCGGCGGAGGTGAAGCAGGCGTTGAGCACTCCCCATGCGTGGGCCGATCCCGAAGAAAGTGCAATGCCGGGCCGACCCGTGGCGTAGGTGCAGTTCGCCATTAAGGGGCCCCCATACACAGCTTCGCTGGTCATCCTTCTTCACAGAGTAGAGGGGCACTGAGTTTCTTTTTTTTTAATCTTTAATTTGTTATGAGCTGTCCACGTGCTTAATTACTCTAAAACGTCATTACCCTTGTGAAAAAGATTGGCATCTGATGAAGACGAGACAAATACGCTGGTTTCCTCAGCATAAATTATAAATTTATCTTCTGAAGATTTATGACCTATGTCATTTATGTATAAATTAAAGATCAAAGACCCGAGAATGCTACCCTGCGGTACTCCTGAGGTTATTTACTTTCTGTCGGATACTGTTTCATTCATCGATACAAACTGACGTCTTTCTGAAAGATAACTTTTGAGTAGCATCAGGGCAAGCCACGGATGCCATAGTGACTGAATTTGTCAAATAAAATTTTATAATTTCGGTAATCGAAGGCTTCCGTAGAATCAACAAAAACTCCAAGAACAAGTTCTTTCCCTTCAAATTTCTCCGATATATATTCTTTCTGATCGAGAAGAGAAATCCGTACTGACATTTCATTATCACGTGCTTGTTACAGAAAGGATACAGTGGATTATAGATTATTCTATCGAAACCTTTAGAAAACACAAGCAATATCGACGTTGGTCTATAATTCGAGACGTCTTTTTTGTCCCCTTTCTAACATAAAGCCACTATACGAGCTACTTGCATTTTGGATGGAAAACACCCATTGAAATACATCAGTTATATGTCAGCATCGGAGCAATCTTATTAAATTCGTATTTGACTGGCCTTACTTGCAGCCCATCAGCATCGCAGCTACGGCTGTTTAAAGGCCAAAGAAAACAGCGCAAACTTCACGTTCCGCTATTGCTTCTAAAAAGAACGTGTTTACATTATGAGGATCAAGAGTTCTGTAGGATGCACGTGGCCCAGCGCCAAAATCTCGGTACACAAAATAGTCCTTAAACACGTTGACCACAAAATCGCCACTGCCTATTCCCCCACCATGTAAGACTTCCGTCACCGATTCCTTTCTGTCGCTTCGTCCCATAAGGGAATTCGGCTTGTTTCGTAATGCATCTGTTCGTTTAGAATAGGAAGAAAATAGATGCACGTAATACATTCGTCTTTATTTTTTTAAGTTCATTATCTAAAGCATTTCGAAACCGCTTAACTGCAAACTTCTTAAATAAACCATCTTTTCTGACAATCTTGTCACTATGCCAGTCACTATTTTTGCAGCCAACTACTGCACACGTCTTCAATCCACATGATTCAATACAGTATGATTGGAGCACAGTGCGTTAGCGAAAGACTGATTTGCGATTTCAAGAGCTGATCGCACAGGAGCAAGGTATAGAAGAGGTAATGACTTCGCATGCGAGCGCTGTCGCTGAGGCCACGTGCAGCGCGCTGCCAACTGCGCCATCTCGTGCCTCTAGAACAAACTGCTCCACGAAAAGAATCAATATGAAGTCCATTCCTGTAGCATCCTTCCTCCCATTCCCACCCAGCTTCCCAGAACAGCCCAGGTTCTCATCCCCAAAGCAAGAGTTAAGGCATCCACTACACCGGGTGTTCTGAGCAAGTGGAGAGGAACACAAGTGGTATGCCCCAACTGCCCTGTGATCAACGTCGATCTCAAACATTTGATCTGGTCCTGTCCTGCCACAGCCAGCCTCAGGGACAAGCAAACCCGACATCTAAAGGCGGCATCGTACGAAGACTGGGTGGCACCGCAAGCAGACGCCACCTGAAAAATTAACGCTTTGCTGTCCTTTGCTAAGGAAGCAGGCCTCCTTCTTTTCACCTGATCCCTTACCCTTATATCAGGCCACGGGCCATCCCTTCTAATAAAAGTTTCAATCAATCAATGCGAAGCGGCGCCTGCTTGGTGATGAAAGACCGTCCCAGGTACTCGACCCTGCTTTTATATATATATAATTATTATTATTACGGTGAATGCAGCGCATGCGTGCAAGAAGTGAGGGCGGAGAATATGAGCAAAAGGAGAAAGACGTTTTGCCACGACTCAGGCTCGCCTTGATTCCTTTTCAACAAACCCCATTTCTTTCGTGACGTAACACTTTTGGGTGGAGGTGCTGAGTAATTGAAGTAACGACGGACCCGGAACCATTTATTCTTCGCTGGAGTCCTCGCCTCGCCGGACTACCACCTTTACCTGCTGACATGTACAACGACGGAGACGTTCAGGGTCCGATGCCTGCTGCTCGGGGATCCATGCTTGCTGCTCAGGGATCCATGCCTGCTATTACGTAGCGCTACTACCGATAATCTCGAGTTTTCTCCGGGAAAGCAGGTGAAGATGTGGACGAGTGGCTTATGCATTACCAACGAGTAAGCAAGACCAACGACTGGGACACTACCGACCAACTAACCAACGTTGTCTTAGCACTCGCCGACACTGCCCTGATGTGGTTTGAAAATCATGAACAATTACTCACGACATGGGAGCGTTTCGTCGTTGAGCTAAAGAAATGATTCGGTGATTCAGACGCAAAACAGGAACGCGCAGAACACACCCTGGTACAGAGAACACAACTACCAAGTGAGACTTACGCTACCTCCATCGAGGATATCTTGAAGTTGTGCAAGCAAGCCAACGCAATAATGTCAGAGGAAGACAAAGTCGGGCATATATACTTAAGAGCATAGCAGAAGATGTATACAATTTCTGATCGGCAAGGACAGTCTCGCTTCAGTGTCTGACGTCATGAAGCACTGCCATACGTTCGAGGCACTGAAGATGCGCCGAATAACGCCAAAGTTCGGCCGAATGGCCAATGTTACCACTGTGGCCAGTGTCGACATGAGCTCTTCATTTGGCCTGGCGTCGACCATAAGACAGATCGCCCGCGAAGAGTTATACAGGCACAACGAGGCGCCACGTCGCCCGCCTGTTGTCTCTGACGCCTCGTTTTCGCAAGCCCCGGCCACTTCTCCACCTACAAATGTGTGGCATCCGTCGGTCAACGTCACATATTTGTCAAAGTACCGACGCGCACCGGCATCGAGCAGCAACTACTCTTCGGATACCCGCTTTGAGCCTCGCCCTCGTTACGCCCGTTCCTCTGGACGTCGCACGAGTGCCAGTGCTCCGCGTTACGATCCAGTCACTCGTCCTATGCGTGTGGAAGTGCCTGACTGTTCTGACGACTACCGGAGGAGCCGTTCGCTTTCTGCGTGCTACATCTGCGGTGTTTTTGGCCACGTATCCCGATTCCTCATCGTCAAAGGCCTCGGTATTTCTTTCTATCCCAATCCAATAAATGTATTTCCATGCATTCTGTCTACTTCATTCTATTCCATTCCATTCTGAAAGTTGTACTCGATTCCTTTAATTATATTCCATTCTATCAATTATATTTCTTTCTGTTCCATTTCATGTGATCAATTTCATTTTTTCCCGTTATATTCAATTCTATCTATTCTGTTCCATTCCAATTATTCTACTCCATTTCCATCTGTTTATCCATTCCTTTATTATATTAAATTCCTTCATTTTTTCATTCCTTTCCATTCTATTCCTTTCTATTCTATTCCAATAATTCGTTTCCATTCCTTTAATTATATTTTACTCTATTGCATTCTACTCCATTCCATCAATTCTATTCGATTCCTTTCCAAACTATTCGATCAATTCTATTCCATCCGTTCCGTTCTATTCAATTAAAATTATTCTACTCATTCCATCCGATTCCATTCCTTTGATTTTATTCCATTCGTTTCCATTCACTTCCTTTCTATTCTAGTCCAATAATTCTATTCCATTCTTTTATTTCTATTCCATTCCATCAATTATCTTCCCAACGTTTCTGTATTATTTCATTTGATCAATTCTATACCATTCGTTTCCATGCTATTCCTTTCTATTCTTTTGAGAGAGTTCCCCCCTTTTGAGAGTTCTTTCAATATTTCAATATTCCAATATTTCTATTCCTTTCCATTCATTCTATCCATACCATATTATTCCGTTCCATTATTTCTGTTCCATTCCTTTCCATTCTTTGCCATCCTATTTCATTCGATCAATTCTATTCCTTTCCAATAATTATCCATTTCATCTGTTCTGCCCAACCCATTCTATTCCTTTATTTGTATTCCTGTCATTTCCATTCCAATATTCCTGTTCCATTCCTTTCCACTCTACTTCATTCCGTCAATTCTATTAATTCTTTCCCGTTCTATTTAATTCTATCAATTCTACTCCATTATATTTCATTTATTTTCATCCATTCTATTCTATTCCAGTATTCTCCCTTCCATTCATTCTATCATTTACATTCCTTTATTTCTATTCTATTCTATTTCATTCATTATATTCTGTTCCCTTCCTTTGTATCATATTTCATCCAATCGATTCTGCTTCATTCCTTTCCATTTTGTTTCCTTCCATCAATTCTATTCCATTCCGTCAATTCTATTCTATCCCAATTATTCTACTTCATTCCATCCGTTCTGTTTATCCCTGTCTATTCCGTTCCAATAATTATAATATTTCCATGCATTGTATCCATTTCATTCCATTCTGTGTCATTCCTTTTCATTCTCTTTCATTGAAATTATTCTATTCTATTCCGCGCATTCAATCCATTCAATTCTATGCCATTCCCTTCAGTCTATTCCATTCTATCCCTTTCCACTAATTCTAATCCATTCCAATTATTCCATTTCCTTCCATTCTTTCCCATTCTATTTTATTCGATCAAGTCTATTCTATTCCTCGCCATTCTATCCCTTCTTTTATCAATTATGTTCCATTCTACTTCATTTCTATACCGTGTATACCATTCCAAAATTTCTTTTTGATTACTTTAATTCTGTTCAATTCTATTCCTTTTATTCCATCCTATTCAATCAATACTTTCCCATTCCAATTTTTGTACTCCATTCCATTCGTTGGAATGGCGTCCGAGCCACGTCGGAGCCCATGAGGAAACTCGAAAAGAATTGATTAATCAATCAAGTTTTATTGTTATTATAGCAAGTATACATGTACATACAGAGTACGATAAAAGGTACATACAGAAGGAGATCCGAGGGTAAAATACCGAAGGGGGACCGATAGAGGACAACGCGTCACAAGAACACTAAAGTATACATTGCAGTATTTAGGGCGTGTGCGAACCTATACAAACATTATGTCTATGTAAATTATGGGGAAAAATAACATCTCAATGATGTCCATGATGCGTTTTCCGGACCTTGTCGAAGCTGGGAGATCCACTAGACGTCTTTATTTAGATGTGGGCGTTCATGGGGGGAATTTTGGTGTCGTTTGGGCATATACATATTTTGTGCATATTTGTCTATGCTTTATCTTGTTCTCTTATTCTTTTCCACATCCTGGTGCAGGGAAGCCAACTGGGCTTCGTTGGGCTACAACTGGGCTACCTTTTCTTATATCCTCTACTCTCGCTCTCACTTGTCTTCTATTGCGCTTGTCTTCGTCTCCTCTTTCCATGTGTGCGTACCTTTGTTGCGGTAACTCATCTCATCAGCTTTTCAAGGCCAACTAGCCCAATAAGCGACTAGCCCTCTCTCTACGGCGCGCGGCATTTATGCAGGAAGAAAGGTCGCAGTTTCGCCCGAAAGGCGAAGCACCAATTGCGATAGCGAATTAGTGGATATAGCCACACGAAGTAAGGATAGTTTTACCGGCCATATATACCTGTGAACACTCGCTTACTAAATAAATTAACAAGCACGGTGTCACGCGCGCACAAGTAATTATAAACACATCACGCTCGATGACTGCGGAAACTCGCTATGAAAAAAAATTTAGGACACTTTGTAAATTCCGAAGTGTGTTCGGCGAAAGCCTGTGGCCATTCGACTGACTATGCGATGTCGACTTTTTTTCTAGTTGTGCATGGCACTCCCAGTGGAATGGGCACAGGCTTTCGCCGAACACACTTTGGAATTTACAAAATGTCTTTCATTTTTTTTTTTACGAAGATTGAGGAACTGTGATTATACGTGGAATAAAACAGTTCTAAACAACAGGACAAGGAGAGGGACACAGACAACAGCGCTGTCCCTCTCATTGTCCTGTTATTTAGCGCTGTTTTACTGCTCGTAATCATGAACCAACCAGCCCAAATGCACACTTGTCGACAAAGTGTGGTTTGAAGAAGGCTGGTGACTCTGCTGGTCTTGGTGCCCGGTGACATGTTAGCCCGCCGCATGCGCATTCGCTCATTCTTCTTCTGGCGTTTGGTAGCGGGGGAGTACACATTCTTGGGGCACTTCTCCGAACCGCTTGCCGTGGAATCATCACCGGGCCGCTTGGGAGCCATCCGACTAACTCCACTGCTGCAACGAGACGTCTGCAGAAGGAGCGTATTGAATACACCACGGCTTCTGTGCACAGAAGCCGTGGTGTATTCAATTCCTCTGAAATGTGGAAAAAGGTATATAGGGCAAACTTCGAGATGCACAAATGAAAGACTAAAGGAACACAAACTTAGCGTCGAGCAGGCTAACAGGAATCTAGGCATCCATATCAGGGATTGCCCCTCAAAAGATTGCGCCGCAGAATTCAGACGCTGTAAAGTGCTGAAGAAACACAATGACCAGCTGGTCCGGGAGATAATTGAGGCAGCCGAGATTACCAGACTTCGTGACCAATGCGTTAGCACGCCATCCTTGTTACTGACAAAAAAAGAACTTGAGCTTTTGCACGTGCAACCACTATCTTGAGTACAAAAAAGAAAAAAGTGCATGTTTCACATGATGTGCAATCACGTGACTGCGACACTGTGGGCAATGGTTATAAGAAGCCGTGTTTCTTTCAGAATAAACGTTGTTGAAAGTCAGCGCTTTTGGTGTCTTCTTGTCTCGTCTCTTGTCTACATTTTGCGCTGGTACTACAGGACGGGGAAAATGTAGCGATACGCATTCCTCTCGGCTGCCATTGCATATGGCTGCTCATTAGCACAATTCGCGCGGCTCGTCGCAGCAAAAATTATGGCGGAAAATCTCAGCAATGGCGGCCCAGCGCAACGTCACGCATCGTCAAAATGACGTTTATGAAACAGCCCTTCCTGTGACGCTCCTCACGAGATATTCCTTCAGCCAATCAGCAAGCTGGCATGGCGCATATCTTGAATCGCCACCACATATTCGCGCAATTGCAAATGCATTGCACTGGCTTCTGCACGCTACCGCTCACATTCATTTTGAAGTACTAACATCCCAATATATCTGCCAAGGACCAAAAAAATGTATTAGTCCATGAAATTTGCAGCTTCACGTCACGTTTCGTCATCTTGATGAAAACGCAAAATGACATTTCGCAAAACTTCCGTTTCCCGGCACAAATTTCATGGCACGTGAGCTCGCCAACGCCAATCAGAGAGTCAACATGGCGGATAATGGCGGTCGTGCAGCCGCCATGCGTGTCGAGAATAGCACCCTAGCACCCATGAGCGTTGCCTTAACCTACAAGCGAATGATGGGAAGTACAGGCTTCGGATCGACTTCGATCTTTAGACTAGTGGCGTTTGCTTGCGACGCAGCAAGCAAAGCTATACTGAAATATTATCGCGTAAAATCTAATTTTATTTCTGCAGTATGTTATATAATGTACAACACGCTACATAAACTTTGTATGACTTTGAGATGGAAGCATGGTTTACTATGGTTTATCACCAGGACAAACCATGGTATGCATTCTTGTGCGAACATTCTGTTGCAGATTTAACGCGAGAGAATAATTATTTATTTATTTTTGCAACAGCAATAACAACCGTGCATGTACTTATAGAAAAATACTCATCAAGTATTTATGGAAATAAAAATGTTGTATTGTGAGAAAGAGTTGCGCCCTTGAGCGGAATGCTACAAGTGTCGTCTGCTACGACAGCTGCTCGCTGCAAACGCGAGACTTTTCTCGCTGACGACAGGCACTTGCGAACTATCTCGCTCTTTCGAAAGGCTGCATCGGCTGTCACGATTGCTGAACGTCTTCAAGTACTTTTAAGCACATCTGCTGCAGTGCTAGCTAGGACGCTATATAGTGGCCTCCTACGAGTGTGCTTCATCATATTTTATATTGACGTACCGCTTCCGAAGCGTTACGGCGTGCATTTGCACGTACCCACTTTGCGACACTAGACTACAGCCAGGAAGCAGAAACCTTTCCTACCATAAGTAAGTTTGTTGAGTTGAGTTGAGTTTAATGGCGCATAAGTAAGTTTGTGTTCTCAAAGTCCTAAAACACGCATTTCAATGAGCACATAAACGAGCAATGCATAATGAAGCCCTCAATAAAATTTGATTTTCTACATGTGTTTCGACAAGTCACCAATATGGCTCCTAATGCGCATGCACAGTGGCTTAGTTGTTGACATTTTGCTTGTGTTGGCCGGTGTTTATAATGTGACTTTCCTCAATATAAACTTCAGCTGTGAGTTCAGCGCCAGTGTCGTGTTCTTTTCCTTCGTCCTTACCTGTTTTGCGCTGTTAATTTCTTAAACGTGAATCAATGTTTTTTCTGTACAAATACCTCAGCACTCTCCCAGCCCATTTATTTTCTTCCATATTCCTCAGTCGTTCTTCATAATTAATTTTACTGTGAGCGTCCCTCACTTCAAAAATTGTCCAGCCCATGTCACCCTGTACAGCTTCATATTTAGTCTCCCTGTGAGCGCCCAATGCGATGCGCCCCACTGACCTTTGGTTGCCATCGAGTCCTGATTGTACCCCTGATTACAAGCAAACAACCGCATTTCCGAAAGTAAGTCCTGGAACCATTACGCCTTTCCACATACTCCGAAGCACCTCGTACGTATTGTATCTCCATAGTGGTCTATGCTTCGTTACGGCTGCATTTTATTGACTTAATTACATAATACTGTAGGCAGCAATGCTGCCCAAGCAGGAGAGGGTTTACAAAAGATGTTTTTTTCAACAGTTTTACATGTGAAACATAAGATGAGCATTCAACAACACTATCTGGTAAATGATTCCATTCTTCGCTTGTAAGTGGGAAAAAATGATTTCTAAAAAATTTTAGTGCGGGCAAAGTATGACTGGACTACTTTAGAATGAAAAACACGCGACGACCTGTGTGGAGAATCCGTGATATATGTGGCATTTGCTAAACCTGTTTGTTTACGAAACAACGAGTAAAAAAAATTCAACCTGGCGATATTACGGCGCACGTGGAGCGGATCCAGTCCAAGTTGGCCTAACATGCCAGAAACTGATGACAATGTTTTGTAATCGGAGCAAATAAACCGTGCAGCCAGGCGCTGAATTCGTTCAAGTTGATCAATTTCCTTATTAATGAGCGGGTCCCACACTATGGAAGCATACTCTACGACTGGACGTACAAGGGAACGATAAGCTTGCAGCTTGACAAATGAAGGTGACTTCTTTAGCTTTCTACGTAGAAAGCAAAGTTTTTGAAGGCTTTTTTTGCGTATGTTGTTAATATGGCTGTCCCATTTGAGGTTACTGTTAATTCTTATGCCTAAGTATTTCACAGAGGTAATAGATTCAAGGTTCCGATTGCCAATATGGTAAGTATCAAGTAATGGTTTTTGTTTCAATGTAATTCTAATTGACACTGTTTTGGAAAAGTTTATTTGCATTCCTCTGTCGTCGTACCAGTCCGCGAGTTTACAAAGGCCACTGTTAAGTGGATCCTGGCATGAAAAACTCCTGACAGCAGACTAAATGACACAATCATCAGCAATCAATTTTCATTTCTCTTTCCCTTTACTGTCATTGTGTTTTCCTGTGTTTCCATATGTATGGTTTTCATTTATCCATATACCAAGGTATTTATATTCTTTTACCAGAAGTATTTCCTGGCCCTGTATTGCCACTGTCTGTTCACTGTTTTCATTGAATACCTGATTTTCTAACGCTAAATTTTAAACCTAAATTTCAGCCTTAATTCCTGTCCAGAGATATTAGCCAGATGTTGCAAGCCAGTGTGCTTCTAAGCTATCAACACAATGTCGTCCGCATAAAATAAACCTGGACGCTGCTGCTCTACTATTTTACCCGCCTGTTTGTATGATATATTAAACTCGATATAACTTCCTTCTAGCGCCCTCTCTATCCTCACCATGTACATCATAAACAGCAGTGGGAATAAAGGGTAAATCTCTCTCAAAAGCCGTAAACAATCGTCGCCTAAGCCTTCCCCTTCCAGAATATCCCATAAGATATGGCGGTCTACGTTGTCACGGATGGATGGATGGATGGATGGATGGATGGATGGATGGATGGATGGATGGATGGATGGACGGATGGATATTATGAGCGTCCCCTTTGGAACGGGGCGGTCCTGCTATTATACTGCTTAATGTCCTACCTAGGTTAAAAAAAAACACTATGAACTCCAACAACCAAATTTTCTGATCCCCTAATGCGAACTTTGCTTTTGTATGTCTCCGTTTTTTGTCGTTTCCCTACTTTTCTTCCACCAATCTTCCAATCGCCTCTTACTAATCTCTTTTGCGGACGTGTTTACTTTTTCCCTGCTCTCACTGAACCCAAGGTCTTCAAGGAGCCCAGTGATGCCTAAATCGACCACTGGGCAGATATCTTCACATTATAATAAAACATGCTCCATCGTTTCCCTAGCTTTACCGCAGCAAGCACATGATCCTTCTTCCTTCTTATACTTTGCTTTATAGGTGCGTGTTCTAAGGCATCTCGCTTCGAAAAGTAATGAGCTTCCCTTTGAGTTATCATAAATTGTTTCTGTCCTGAGTTCGTCTTTTCCCTCTTAAGTAGTTACTTCTGGCGGGTTGCTTTTCCATTGCCGCCACCCATGAGATTATTTCAGCCTCTCTGACGTTCCGCTTGACGTTCTTTATTGCTGTGTTGCCCACCCTACAGGCCGCATTCCTGTTGATAATCTTCCTAGTTCTTTTCCCCCACTGTGAATCAATGTTTTTCCTGTACAGATACCTCAACACTCTCCCAGCCCATTTACTTTCTTCCATATTCCTCAGTCGTTCTTCATAATTAATTTTACTGCGAGTTTCCCTCACTTCAAAACTAGTCCAGCCCATATCACTCTACACAGCTTCAATTGCCGAAATTATCGCTAAATTTCTTGTGATCTTGTTTCGATGTTCACTATTAAGTGCGAGGCTACCTGATGAATGGAAGACAGCTCAAGTTATCATCATCATCATCATAAGCCTGGTTACGCCCACTGCAGGGCAAAGGCCTCTCCCATACTTCTCCAACAACCCCGGTCATGTACTAATTGTGGCCATGCCGTCCCTGCAACCTAACCACCTAACTTTCTGCCGCCCCCTGCTACGCTCCCCTTCCCTTGGGATCCAGTCCGTAACCCTTAATGACCATCGGTTATCTTCCCTCCTCATTACATGTCCTGCCCATGCCCATTCCTTTTTCTTGATTTCAACTAAGATGTCATTAACTCGCGTTTGTTCCCTCACCCAATCTGCTCTTTACTTATCCCTTAACGTTACACCTATCATTCTTCTTTCCATAGCTCGTTGCGTCGTCCTCAATTTGAGTAGAACTCTTTTGGTAAGCCTCCAGGTTTCTGCCCCGTAGGTGAGTACTGGTAAGACACAGCTGTTATATACTCTTCTCTTGAGGGACTTTTCTCTCTCAAGTTATACCCGTTGTTACGTTTCGCCTACAACGCGCGGTATAGCCGGCGCGGATGCAACGGACGCCGGGGCTTCGTTCAAAGCGGCGGACATTTTGGCCCGTTCGGCGCCGCTGCTACGCCTCCCCGCCAAGCGCGTCCAGGCATGTTCCAATGCCACGTGTCTTCGTGTGCGCGTGTGTGTGTGTGTGTGCATGTTGGTGCCCATGCTTGTCAAAGCGCGGCAGCCGGGGAGAGGAGCTCCCCCAACTGTGAAGCGAGGAGGTCTGAGCGGCGCCGGCCCGGCGGATGCGTCACCTACTCGTCTCAACGTGCCCGAGCGGCGCCGTCACGTGCGCGTCTATAGAGGCGTTCCTTCTTGCCCTCAACTGCGAGAGTATAAAAGCAGCTCCCCCGGACGCCAAGAGAGAGGCTCCGATTTCTTCAGTTGAGTTACGTGCTCTCCCGTCTCTCCACTTCGGTCGACCTGACCGCCCGCTCTTTTGCGATGCTAGAATAAACAAGTTGTTCTGTTACCAGTCGACTCATGCTTTGCCGCGACCTTCGGATGCTTCCAGTTGTGCCCCAGGCCGCCAGGCCAACGCTACCCTTGGGGCTTGCGACCCAGGTACAACAACGGGTGTCAGCGCTGAGGTTCCAACAACTGGTTGTCAGCGGTGAGATCGCGACAACGGAGGCCAGCAGCGAAGATATGCGGTTGACTGTATGCTGAGCAGCACAACGACCATCCGGGAGCAGTGCAACGAGCCCTGTGTGATGACTGGTTGCCTGCAGCGGAACGACTGCGCTGAATTCTTGGCTGCGAGGTTTGGTGAGTGCGGGAATTTCTTCTTCTGAGTTTTGCCAGGCTTTTGTTAGTGTCAGAAACAGAGCTGGTAATTGTGGTTGTCGTTGCTGCCGGGTTAGCTTGCGGCAAGACAATAGTAGGCAGTAGAGAAAGCAACATTCAGAGCAGCCATGGATTGGAAGTCGTTGCGCAAACCGAAATTGCTGGAGCTTGCAAGAGAGTTGGGTCTGGATGTCTCAGACAAACTCAGAAAACCAGAACTGCTAAGGGCTATTGTTGAGTTAGAGGCTGAGGATGACGAGCTGTCGGAATGCTTTGAGACCATTGAGGAGAGGGAGACGGCAAAAAGACAGGAGCGCGAACTTAAAGAACAAAAAGAGCGAGAGCAACAAGAGAAAAAAGAAGAGCGCGACCGTCAACACGCTTTGGAAATGAAGCGTCTCGAGATAGAGATGGAACGCGCTCGTAATGGAAGTCAGGCACACGGTGCAGGAGAACGAGTATCGTTCAAAATGACTGATCTGATGCGGCCGTTTAAGCTTGGAGAGGACATTGGTTTGTTCCTGGTTAACTTTGAGCGAACGTGCGAGAAGCAGGGGTTCTCTCGGGAAACGTGGCCACAGCGCTTGCTCACTTTGTTACCCGGCGAGGCGGCCGACGTAGTCGCTCGCTTGAATAGAGAGGAGGCAGAGGATTTCGACAAAGTGAAATCGAGTCTGCTAAAAAAGTACAGACTGTCAGCGGAGGCGTTCCGTCGGAAGTTTCGGGAAAATGAGAAAGGCAAAAGTGAGTCATATACAGAGTTTGCCTACAGGCTTATGTCAAACATGCAGGAGTGGCTCAAAGAAGAGAAAGCGTTTGGTGACCACGAGAAAGTTCTGCAGTGTTTCGGGCTGGAACAGTTTTATAGTCGGTTACCTGAGAACGTGCGGTACTGGGTCTTGGATAGGCCAGACGTTTGTACGGTGGCTAAAGCCGCCGAGCTAGCCGAGGATTTTGTGACGCGTCGGGCTCGCGGAGCTAAGGACGGTCAAAAGGGTGAATATGGCTCCAAGTTTGAGAGGCCGAAGTTCACACCCATGAGAGCAAAGGGGAACACACGTAGTGCGGATGCGAGTGAAAGCAGTCCGACCGAACCTAAGGAGACGGCGGCAGCCGAAGCCGAACGCAGAAAGCGGTTCGAGACGAGGCAAGCGCGCGTGTGTTATACGTGCCAGAAGCCGGGTCACTTTTCGGCGCAGTGTCCGGAAACAAAAACAAAAGTCGTGTTTTTGTCATTATGCAGCACTGACGAGAACATGAAGCTTCTCGAGCCTTACATGCGAGACCTCCTCGAGAACGGGAAAAAGTGCCGAGTGCTTCGCGATTCCGCAGCTACGATGGATGTAGTTCACCCCTCTTACGTAGAACCCGATATGTTCACGGGCGAGTGCGCATGGATCAAGCAAGCCGTGGAAGCTCATAGCGTGTGTCTGCCCGTAGCAAAAGTGCTTATTGAAGGACCTTTCGGAGCGCTTGAGACGGAGGCCGCAGTGCCATCTATGCTGCCCCCCCAGTACCCGTACCTATTTTCGAACAGGTCCGATCACCTCCTGCGCGAGAAGGGGCTTTTGTTTGGTGAGGCTAGCGTTCAGGCCTTAACCAGATCGAAGGTTCGGGAGCTCGCTGCAAAGGCGGTAGTTGCGGGGCCGACGTTGTCGAACAATGAGAAATGGTCAGAGGCGCAGCAAGCTGATATTCAGAGCACGCCTGAACTGAATAAAATTGAGCCTGTAGCGTTGAAGGCACCAGATACTGGAGAGGAAATACCCGACACGGGAAAGTTAGAAGAGCTATCTGCAGATTTGCTCATCGCGCCTACGTCAGACGGACTTAATAGGTTGCTAAAAGTCAGCCGGTCGGCTTTGATAGCCGAGCAAAAGAAGGATGGCAGCCTAGAAAACATACGCTGCATTGTCAAGGGAGGTATCGCCAAGAAAAATGCTCGCTTTGTGGAAAGAGGTGGGGTCCTGTACCGGAAGTATCTAGACCGCAGGGGAGTGGAGTTCGATCAGCTGATCGTTCCTCAGTGCTACCGTCAGGATCTGTTGCGCTTGTCGCACGGGGGTTCGTGGTCCGGACACCTAGGAGTTAAGAAAACTAAGGACCGTCTCTTGCAAGAGTACTATTGGCCAGGGTGTTTTTGGGACGCAGACCACTTCGTGAGGACATGTGACACCTGTCAGCGGGTGGGCAAACCAGGGGACAAATCGAGGGCGCCGTTGAAATTGGTACCTATCATTACGGAGCCTTTTAGACGTCTCGTTATTGATACAGTGGGACCTCTGCCGGTAACAAACACGGGGTACAGACACATTTTGACTGTGATCTGCCCAGCGACAAAGTTCCCTGAAGCAGTGCCGCTTAAAGAACTCAGCTCAGTTGAGATAGTCAATGCACTACTGTCCATATTTGCGCGAGTTGGTTTTCCTGCGGAAATCCAATCAGATCAGGGCACAGTGTTTACTAGCGCTTTGACGACAACTTTTCTCGAAAGGTGTAGGGTAAAGCTGTTACACAGCTCAGTGTACCACCCACAGTCGAATTTCGTTGAGAAGCTCCACTCCGTCATGAAGCGCGTGTTGAGAGCATTGTGGTTTGAACAACCAACTGACTGGGAGCTGTGTCTGCCTGGAGTGATGTTTGCATTAAAGACCGCGCCGCATGCGGCTACGGTGTTTTCGCCAGCTGAGCTAGCGTACGGTCGCTCGCTGCGATCTCTGCTTCGAGACGGATCACTGCCCTCTCCAATGGCTGCAGACCATCTCTTTCACAAATGGCCGCCTCCTGCGCTGGAGCCTCGCTTTGCAACAATATTCCTTTGAGGTGCGTTACAAAAAGGGGAGTCTCAACGGTAACGCCGATGGCTTAAGTCGAAGCCCCTAACGTGGGAATCAGCCTCAAAATTGTTTGTTACTGATGTTTTTCTTCCTGAGGCAGGATTTTTAACATATTGCTTTTGTTTAGTGTTTCAAAGTGATGACGTGCTTTCTAGTGCAATTTTCCAATTTGTGGACGCGTTCTGAGTGCTGCTAGACTACTGTAAGGAACTAGGCAGTGGTATAAAAGGGGAAAGAGCCTGGCAGGGCTTAGTGAGAGTTGTGCCGTGCTTGCTGACTGAGCGGTTGAGTTTCAGCGTAGTTCTAACGCTTGCTGGGAACGACAACAAAAATGGCAACTCTCCCGAAGTCACTTTGCAGTGTCCTGTGTGAACCTGAACGAGAGAACGAGGCCTTCTCTGTGCGCTGCGCTCAAGAAACGCCGAAGGACGCCCGACGTCGGTTATGAGCATCATCGAGCGACATCCCTCCGGACAGCGGATGCAGTCCCCTGACCATCGGGATCTCCTTCCCCCGGCGGGGCGGTCTGTTACGTTTCGCCTACAACGCGCGGTATAGCCGGCGCGGATGCAACGGACGCCGGGGCTTCGTTCAAAGCGGCGGACATTTTGGCCCGTTCGGCGCCGCTGCTACGCCTCCCCGCCAAGCGCGTCCAGGCATGTTCCAATGCCACGTGTCTTCGTGTGCGCGCGTGTGTGTGTGTGTGCATGTTGGTGCCCATGCTTGTCAAAGCGCGGCAGCCGGGGAGAGGAGCTCCCCCAACTGTGAAGCGAGGAGGTCTGAGCGGCGCCGGCCCGGCATGTGCGTCACCTACTCGTCTCAACGTGCCCGAGCGGCGCCGTCACGTGCGCGTCTATAGAGGCGTTCCTTCTTGCCCTCAACTGCGAGAGTATAAAAGCAGCTCCCCCGGACGCCAAGAGAGAGGCTCCGATTTCTTCAGTTGAGTTACGTGCTCTCCCGTCTCTCCACTTCGGTCGACCTGACCGCCCGCTCTTTTGCGATGCTAGAATAAACAAGTTGTTCTGTTACCAGTCGACTCATGCTTTGCCGCGACCTTCGGATGCTTCCAGTTGTGCCCCAGGCCGCCAGGCCAACGCTACCCTTGGGGCTTGCGACCCAGGTGCAACAACGGGTGTCAGCGCTGAGGTTCCAACACCGTCTATAAAAAAGATGACCTTTTGTTATTAGAAAATTATCGCCCAATATCCTTAACATCTTCTTCTTGTAAATTACTGGAACACGTTGTAGCAAAACGCATCATTCAATTTCTTGCGGAAAACTCTATACTCTCAAGCTTTCAACACGGATTTAGAAGAAATTTCTTTACTGAAACACAATTGGTCACAGTAGTTCATTCATTTGCAGCATGCATGGATAATTATGGACAAATTGGCGTGATATTCTTAGATTTTAGTAAAGCATTTGACAGAGTTATTCATGATAAATTGCTCAATAAACTCATGAATATTAACCTTCCCGACATTTTGGCCTCTTGGGTTTCCGATTACTTACATAACCGAATGCAGTTTGTTTCACTTGAGAGTTTTGATTCATACAGTCTTCCTGTAACATCAGGTGTGCCTCAAGAAAGTGTTCAAGGACCCTTTCTGTTTCTTATATATATAAATGACATTGTCTCCGTAATTACTCCTGTAACTCAAATTACGTTATTTGCAGATGATGTCCTATTTCATGAAATCAGAGGTGTACATGATCAGGTCGAGTTGAATTCTAATCTCATTAATGTATCTAAGTGGTGCACAGATTTTGGCATAACTGTTAATACCGATAAAACTGTTTATCTTTCTGCAACGCTTAGGAAAACTCCTCTCAAATATACATATTGTCGCGGTGCAACGCGGACAGAACACAGGAAGACGTTCTTCACGAACAACCGGACAATATGTTTAGGGTTATTCGTTTTCGGGTTTTACATTTTTTCAAATTCGGGGGATAAAAATCGGGCGTTATTTTTCGGCTTGATAATAGGGGAGAAATCGGGTTTTTCGTGGAAAAATTTCGCAATTCGGGTTTTATCGGGTTAAATTTGCGAACTAGTAATTTATTCGATTTGCTCTAACCGGTGGGTAACAATTAGGGCTAGATTTCGGGCTGCTTTCAAGAAAATATTGCAAAATTTGGCGTTTCTTTGTTAATTATTTATTACTCGCAGTGAGAGGCAACGGTCAGTTTTGAGAAAAGAAATATTTTATTCACGAGGGCTGGTCATCGATTCTACACGTCCTTATTAACATACATAATCGTCTGCATGCGCAATATCTCGGTTTCCATACGAGACCTGTCTAATCTCTGCAGGTACCTTAGCTGAGAGAACGTTCGCTCAACGTCACATCTGCCATTAGCTAAGCTCAACAATGATAACGCTGCATTTGCTAGCCTTGGGTAACGCACAGTTGCGTCGTTCCAAAAGTCCATCACTTCAACACCTTCATTTGTGGGGCTTGCTTCCAGCAAGTACTGGTTGAACTCCTCGCGAAGCGAGCCTACATCGTCCATCACGAGAGGCGGCCGCTTTGGCCGCCTCTCGCCTGCGCGCCAACTGGAGGCACAGCAATTCCGTGGGCACAGTTGTTTCAGAAATCGAGAAAAATCGGGTTTTACCCGATATTTTAGGAACACGTTCGGGGTGCAAAAATCGGGTAAAATCGGGTTTTACCCGAAAACGAACAACCCTAAATATGTTCAATAACAAACAGAGCAGAAACACGTCTTCTTCGTCAACACCCAATCTCGCTCTGACCCACTAGGCGGAGTCCGTTAGTGCTTCCATCGTCGTCGTCGTCGTCGTCTGCATAGAATACACGCGTCATTTGTCCCTCCCTACGAGAGCATCGTCCCGATGCTAGACAAGAAACGTCAGTTGCGGAAGTAAAGGCCGCTAGCATAGTTATTCGCTCACATACGGCTTCATGCGGACAACGTGCACAAGTTCAGGACGGTGTGTGCAGCGCCGCGTACAGTTCGGATTATCGGGAACGCCCTCGTAGGTGATATCACTGAGTCGCCGCAATACCCGATATGGTCCGAAGTATCGCCTTAACAGTTTCTCGGAGAGGCCTCGTTTCCGTACGGGTGTCCAAACCCATACTCTGTCGCCGACTTCATAGGTAACTATTCTACGGTGAAGATCGTAGCGGCCTGCGTCGTAGTCTTGCTGCTGGCAGATCCGCAAGCGCGCGAGCTGCCGAACTTCCTCTGCGCGTTGCGTAAACACATCGGCGTCCGTATCAGCGTCGTCAAAGTCGTGTGGAAGCATCGCATCCAGCATCGTTCGTACTTCTCGTCCGTGAACAAGGGTGAACGGAGTCATGCGCGTCGTCTCTTGTTTCGCCGTGTTATATGCAAAGGTGATATACGGTAGGATGTCGTCCCAATTTTTATGTTCGACATCTACGTACATTGATAGCATGTCTTCAATGGTTTTGTTTAGGCGCTCTGTTAACTCATTGGTTTGTGGATGGCAGGCGGTTGACTTTCGATGGGCCGTTCCACTCAGTAGCAAGACGTGATCTAAATGTGCAGCCGTAAATGCGGTTCCTCGGTCTGTTATTACGACGGTTGGTGCGTCGTGTCACAACACAATGTGCTCAGTGAAAAAGCGCGCCACCTCGGCTGCTGTGCTTCTCTGGATTGCCTTTGTTTCAGCGTAACCTGTGAGATAGTCGGTTGCTACGATAACAAAGCGATTCCTTGCAGTAGAAGTAGGAAGTGGACCCAATATATCCATTCCGATTTGTTCAAAAGGTCTGCGAAGAACCTGGACGGGTTGTAGGAGGCCGGCTGGTTTCGTCGGAGGCGACCTGCGCCTCTGGCAGTCGAGACAAGTGCGAACGTAATGTTTCACGGCGGTGGTAAGTCTCGGCCAGTAGTACCTTTGCTGCACTCTGGCTAATGTTCGCGTGTAGCCTAAGTGACCAGAAGTCACCTCGTTGTGGCAAGCTTGAAGTACTTCCGTACGAAGAGCTACAGGAATGACAAGCAGATAGGGGGACCCGGTCGAAGAAAAGTTTTTTTTGTAAAGGACCTTGGCCCGTAAACAAAACGACAACAGTCCTCTTGCGAAAACTCTAGGTGGTTTCGCAGATCTTCCCTCCAAGTAATTGATTAGTTCAAGCAACTCAGGGTCGTTCCGTTGTTGTGGCGCGATGGCGGATGTGTCCATAACACAAAGAAATGCTGAGTCTTCTTCTTCGGGCGGAGCAGGTGACTCTATCGGCGATCGAGACAAGCAGACAGCATCCGTATGTCGTTTCCCCGACTTGTACGTGACAGTCATGTCAAACTCTTGCAGCCTTAGGCTCCAACGCGCCAGTCGTCCAGAAGGATCTTTAAGGTTTGTCAACCAACATAGTGAATGGTGGTCGCTGATAACTGTGAAGTGGCGGCCATACAAATATGGGCAAAATTTCATAACCGCCCATACCACGGCGAGGCATTCTTTCTCAGTTATGGAGTAATTAGCCTCTGTACGTGAGAGTGTTCTACTTGCATAGGCAAGCACTCTTTCTGTGTCGTCTTGCCGCTGTACAGGAACAGCTCCCAAGCCAACATTGCTGGCATCAGTGTGGAGCAATGTAGGAGCGGTCTCATCAAAGTGAGCAAGCACTCGAGGTGCCTGGAGACGTTGCCGCAAGTCGTTGAATGCACCTTGTTCTTCGTCACCCCATACAAAAGCAACGTCGTCTCTCGTCAGTCGAGTTAACGGCGACGCAATGCGCCTGACAGCCTTTTTATCGGATGGTACGGGAAACTGTGCGACGGCTGCAACTTTTTCAGGATCCGGCCGGACACCTGCGTGGCTGACGACGTGACCGAAAAATTGCAGTTCCGCGAAGCCAAAGTGGCACTTCTGCGGCTTCAGGGTGAGGCCGGCGGACCGTATCGACTGCAGAACCGCTTCAAGCCGTTCGAGGTGTTCTTCAAACGTTGCGGAGAACACGATGACTTCGTCGAGATACACTAAGCAGGTTTTCCACTTCAGACCGGAAAGTACAGTATCCATGAGGCGTTGGAACGTAGCAGGGGCAGAACAGAAGCCGAAAGGCAAGACTTTAAATTCGTATAGGCCGTCTGGCGTCACGAAAGCAGTTTTTTCACTATCTCTCGGGTCTACTTCGATTTGCCAATATCCGCTTTTTAAGTCCATTGAAGAGAAGTAACGTGCCTGTCGAAGCCTGTCGAGTGAATCATCTATACGGGGAAGTAGGTATACACCTTTCTTTGTCACCTTATTTAGCTTTCGGTAGTCCACACAGAAACGCAAGCTGCCGTCTTTATTCTTGACCAGAACTACAGGAGATGCCCAGGGACTCGTTGATGGTTGGATCACGTCATCTTCAAGCATTTTTGTCACTTGTTGTATGGCTTCACGTTCTCTAGGAGCCACACGATATGGATTTTGGTGTGTTGGTCTTGCCGTATCCTCTGTAATTATTCGGTGCTTTGTTAGAGGCGTCCGACTGACGCTAGACGTCGACGCAAAGCAGTCGTTAAACTTGGCCAATAGCGTAAGAAGGCTCTCTCGTTCGTGCTGCGACAAAGCAGTGCTAACGTCAAGTACAGGAGCTGGGTCTTGCATAGGTGCTTCTTCGAGTAGGGAACAGCAGCCACGAATATCCGCAACGGCGTCAAAATAAGCCACAGCCGTGCCCTTGGGAAGGTGCCGTCGCTCTGTGATAAAATTTGTTAGCAACAGGTTTGTGCGCCCGTCGGTGACATTCACGATTCCTCGTGCGACCGAGATACCGTGAGTAAACAACAACGTGGGTATTTGGTCGGCACCTCCTTCGCAACGAAACGGTATGTCACATGCTACCGATACAAGGGCACACGATCGAGGGGGGATGACGACGTCGTCTTTTGTTAGACGAAATGAGTTGTGTTGCGGCGATAAGCAATGGACTAAAGCGGAGCTCTCATAAAACGTCCCCATGCGGTCCGGGATGTTAATTACGGTGCCATATTCTTTTAGGAAGTCCATTCCAATAATCAAATCTTTGCAGCATACAGGAAGGACGATGAACGCGGCCACAAAAGAAGAATCCCCGATGTTAACTCTAGCAGTACATCTTCCAGTAGGCATCAGTAATTGGCCGCCTGCCGTCCTTATGTGAGGTCCCGTCCATGGCGTCTTTACTTTCTTCAGGCGGAGGACGAGTTCCTGACTCATTATAGAGAAGTCAGCACCAGTGTCGACTAGCGCTGTCACCGGCTGCCCATCCACGAAAACATCAATGTCGGCGCTCACAATTTCTTCACTGTTTATCGGCTTCACGTCGTTCTGCAGCGAGAATGTTGGGGGCTTTTTAGTGTCTTGCGGCGGGCCTGCAACCTTGCCCCCAGAGGTCACCGCCTTCAGTTTCCCCAACGGGGGCTGGGCGACCTTCGTCCTCGGAGCTCCGCAAAAGTACGTCCAGTAGATGAAGCCATCTGACGTGGAGGGGTTGGAGAGCGCGACCGACGGCCGAAATCGGACCGATCATTGGGCACGGATTCGTAATTCGGGTGCGCTATTGGGGGTCCCTGAAAAGCAGTGTCGTCGCGGCGTAGCATGGCGTCGTCATTTGCACGTCGACCATAGGACCACGGACGAAGAGGTCGAAATGATGTGTCACGATGCCAGCAATGACGCGAAATATGGCCGGCGCCTCCGCAGTGAAAACTGAGTGGACGCCTATCGACAGTGCGCCATACGTCGGTTCTCCGAAGTTGCGGCCGTCCCGTAGCGTCGTTTTGCGGCGGTGACCAAGACGCGGTGAACGACGGCTGGCGGTATGATTGAAGCGGAGTAACGGCTGCGCGCTTCGAAGCCTCCTCTTGTGGCGGCGACCAAGTAGCCGGAGGTTGGTAGTACGGCGATGTGGTTGCAACCGGTGGTACATCGGACAGCGGCGGCGTAACTCAGGGGTCGCTGGTGGTCTTGAAGATCGGTTACCGGGAACGTTCGCCTGCCGGATTTCGTCACGCACCACTTCGGCGATTGACGCGACGGGTCTATCAAGTGTCGGTGCCATGATCTTTTGAATTTCCTCTCTGATGAGCTTTCTGACCAACTCATGCAAGGAGTTCTGATCCTCGGCAGTCACTGCGGCGGCATTGATTGTAGTGCTGGCGGACAGTCGATCGTATTGCTTGCATCTTTGATGAAGGGCCCGCTCAATAGCCGTATCCTCTTTGATAAACTCAGTGACAGTGACTGGTGCATTGCGCACAAGCCCCGCGAACAACTGCTCTTTTACACCTCGCATGAGGTAGCGCAACTTCTTATCTTCGGTCATGTTCGGGTCGGCTCTACAAAAGAGGCGGGCCATGTCCTCGGCGAACGTTGTGACCGACTCATTAGGTTGTTGCAGGCGTAGCTCCATCATTTGCTGGGCGCGGTCACGTCGGTCGGCACTCGCAAAAGTTTCCGTGAACCTCTGCCGAAAGTCATGCCAGCTCGTGAGGCTACTCTCGCGGTTCTCGAACAAAGTACGGCCACTGTCGCCAAGGGCGAAATAGACGTGGGAGAGCTTTTGCTGCTCAGTCCACTGATTAATCTGCGCGACGCGTTCGTACTTGTCCAGTTTTCAATGTCTTCGAAGACTGCACCGCGATAGCGATCGGGAACCAGCGGATGCAGAACGGTTACCTGTTGTGGAGTGGGAAACCGACTGGTTTGGGGTGCTTGTGGTGGACTTGTTTCGGCCATTGCGAGATGTGTGCAGCTCCTGGAGAGAGGTGGTTGAAGAGCGGAGAACTCCGGGGCAAGGCCTAGCAGTCGACGGCTAAAGCGATGCACGGGTGTTGTAACTGGTGACAGTGCGTCCGGGCTAGATGAACGACTCCCAGAAGGACTCCGACGCATCAGATGCGGTTAGTACCCAGCACCTCCACCAGTGTCGCGGTGCAACGCGGACAGAACACTGGAAGACGTTCTTCATGAACAACCGGACAGTCTGTTCAAAAACAAACAGAGCAGAGACACGTCTTCTTCGTCATCACCCAATCTCGCTCTGACCCACTAGGCGGAGTCCGTTAATGCTCCCATCGTCGTCGTCGTCGTCGTCGTCTGCATAGAATACACGCGTCAATATAACCTGACATCTCTTCCTTTGAAACAGGTTACTAGATAAAAGTACCTAGGAGTGACAATAACTAATAACCTCTCTTGGAATCTGCACATTGATAACATTTGCTCTTCAGCTTTCCGCAAATTTTGCTACTTAAGACATAAACTTCGTAATTCTCCTCCTGTCAAAGTTCTTAGCTATTTCACATTCATACGACCTAAGCTTGAATATTGCTCTATTGCATGGGATCCTTATACTAAGCTTAACATTAAAAGTTAGAAAGGATTCAGCGAAAAGCCGTTAGGTTTATCTATTCCAAATTTGAGTATACTGATTCTCCTTGTGAACTCATGAAAGCTAACAACATTAAGCTACTTGAATCAAGAAGAAAAAAAATGTCGTTTGAATTTTTTAAACTTACTTCTTCACGGTAAGATGGCTATTGATCAGACACAGTTTCTTTCCCCTTTGGCCACAAGACCTACGCGACATTACCAAGCACACTCTCTAACCCCTTACTTTGCAAGAACAGACATTTATAAGTTTTCTTTTTTTCCGCGTTCTGTGTCCGATTGTAATAGCCTAACAGAACCTTATGACGCACTATATGACTAGATGATAATATCTCTTTGTGTTCTTTCCTCCAGTACTATTATGTTTCTTTTCTTGTTGTTGTTCTCCTTTTGTGTAAAACAGACATTCTGTAAATTGTATTGCCCGTCCTGCTTGGACCAGATTGGTCTGCAGTATGAAATAAATAAATAAATAAATAAATAAATAAATTTGTAGTCTTCCCGTGAGCGCCCAATGCGAGGCGTCCCACTGACTTTTGGTTCCCATCGAGTCCTGATTGTACCCCTGATTTAAAGCAAACAACCGCATTTCCAAAAGTAAGTCCTGCAACCATTACACCTTTCCACATACCCGGAGCACTCCGTACCTATTGTATCTCCATAACGTTCTGTGCTTCATTATGGCTGCATTTCTTTTCCCCTTCACTGTTATTGCTTTTTCCTGTTTTTCCATATATCCATTGCCTTCGTTTATCCATATACCAGGGTATTTATATTATCTCACCCGAGGTATTTCCTGGCCCTGTATTGCCACTGTCTGTTAACTGTTTTCATTGGATACCATAACACCTGATTTTCTAAAACTAAATTTCAAACCTAAATTTTTGCCTTCCTGTCCACAGATATCAGCCAGACGTTGCAAATCACTTTGGTTGTTAGCTAACAACACAATGTCGTCCGCATAAAATAAACCTGGAAACTGCTGCTACTGTACCTGCGTGTTTGTATGAGAGATTAAACTCGATATTGCTTCCTTCTAGCGCCCTCGATCTCCATCTTCACCATGTACATCATAAACAGCAATGGGGATAAAGGGCACCCCTGCGTCAGTCCCTTGTTGATATAAGCTTTCTCCTCGCTCCTCATCCCTTCCCATTCAACGCAAACGGTATTTTCTAGGTAAATCTCTCTCAAAAGCTGTAGACAATCGTCACCTAAGCCTTCCCCTTGCAGAACATCCCACAATATGTTGCGGTCTACGTTGTCGTAAGCTCCTGTAATGTCTAAAAAGGCCGCATATAATGGTCTGCTTTCCACTTTTGATATTTCAACACACTGAGTAGCAACAAATAAGTTATCATCCAAACGTCTACCTATTCTGAAGCCATTCTGAAGATCTCCCAATATGCCATTATTCTCTGCCCATGCTTGCAGCTTTAATTTGATTGCCTGCATTGCTAGCCTGTATATTACCGATGTAATGGTCAACGGTCTATACGAGTCAATTCTATCTTTCTCCCCCTTACCTTTATAAATTAAATTCATTCTACTTTGTCGACAACTGTCTGGTATTCGTCTATCTCTTAAAGTTTTTTCCACTGCTTTCACCAGATCTTCCTTATTTTTTGGTCCTATTTCGTTAATTAGCCTAACGGGAACCTCGTCTAGCCCCGTGGCTGGGCGCTTAGGAATTTTCTCCTCCGCTTTCTTCCAGTTTAAATTTGTCAGCACCAGCTCCTTTTCCACTTGGGTCTCTTTCATGCTCTTTTTTTTTTTTCTTCAACTACAACTTCGTCATTGCCTTGGAAAGATTCGGCTGTAATTTATTGCCGCTTCTCCTTTCAGTCTGTTTTCATCTTCGTCTAGTATATGTTGTTGTATTGTTGTTGACTTCCTGCCTAATAGTTTTATGTGGTTCCAAAATATTCTAGGTGCGGCTTTCTTTTTCTCACGTATTTCTGACAACCAACGCTCACTTTCACCTTTTAATTTTTCTTGCACCAGTATCTGAACCATAGACTTTTTCTCCCGGTATATTTCCCATTTATTGGCTACTTCATCCTGCGGCAACTGCGCCTTCTTTGCCAAACTGTGCTCTCGGGATGCTTTCTGTCGTTCGGCGATCGCTTCTCGTATCTCCCTGTTCCACCAGCTTTTCGGTTTCTTTTTTCCTTTCCAACGAACATGTTAATAAAGGGAGAATCGGGGAGAATTTATCTTCAACTGTGAGGCTTTTCTTTTGAGGAAACCGTATGGGTTTCCTTCGTAGCAATTGCTACGAACGGGTGGATGTCTGATTCTCCCTTTATTAATTACTTCTCTCAACCTTGCGGGTTTCCGCAGAACTACTGCGTCAAACGCTTGCCTTTGCTTCGAGTTGTTCACAAATTCTATAGTTACTCTATATACAGTAACTCTTACAAATTCGACTTCGCTCTGCCATCGGCTAACCGCCTGGTTGGCTCAGATGGTAGAGCGGCTGCCCCGGAAAGGCGGTGGTCCCGGGTTCGAGTACCGGGTCTGGACGAATTTTCCTTCAACTGTGAGGCTTTCATTTCGAGGAACCCGTATAGGTTTCCTTTGTAACAATTGCTACGAACGGGTGGATGTCTTATTCTCCCTTTATTAATTACTTCTCTCCACCTTGCGGGTTTCCGCAGAACTACTACGTCAAACGAACATGTTGTTTCTCTTTCCGTATTTCTGCCGTTATTAGACTTAGAAGCTCACTATATTCTACTGTTTACTTGGCCATTTGCCAAGTTCTTTCTCGACTCTAGTGACTACATTTGTTATTTGTTCCGCATTCAAATTTGGACTGGCCATTTTGCACTCCTTGCTCTCTTTCCCAACTACATATCTCATTTTCAAAATGATGCGTTTATGGTCACTCCCTATGCTGCTAACCCTTTCTCATCAATGATCATTTCTCTCAACTTATCACGAATTCCTTCTGTCATAGATACGCCGCCCGTCTCACTGCCCCCTTCTGGGCATAGAGTTTCCTATTATATACTAGAGGGAACTCTGGCGTTGCAGTCGTTGACCCCAACGTTTTTAGATTCCTAAAAACGTTGGTTGACCCACCATGGGAATGATGTACTCTAGAATGATGGGAAGTACATGGATTTGTCTGATCTTCGTGCTTGTTGATTCAAACGTTTTTGTTGCTTTGTATATTAATCGGTATATGTTTTCATCGTCGCAAATTTCAGAGCAATCTATACTCTTCGAAGTGCAGAAGACGCATGAAACTCTATGCTTCTAGGCAGCATAGTAATGTTGATTGAGTAGAAACAGTTCGTTTGCACGTGCGTGAGCATGTTTAGGTTTTTCTTTTCTTTTTTTTTATACTTCTCTCTCACCTATTGCGTCCCCTTGCCCTTCCTCCAGTACAGGGTAGCCAACCGGAGATAATCTCGGGTTAACCTCCCTGTCTTTCCTTTGCCTTTCTCTCTCTCTTTCTCTCTCTCTTTTCCTTCATGGCCTTGTCCGCTTAGGCATCCACCCAGCCGTCTACAGAGGGCATTAAAACACTGCTAATATTTCGCGTTATCCACAAGCTTTATCCCGACACCTATGCGAGTACTTCTTGCAGGCACTGCAATGACTTCGCTAGCGTAGACCATATGCTCTGGCGTTGCCCCTCGTTGCGAGGCACGGAACAAATCAATGAGGACAAGTGGTTCTCCGCTAGCAAGAGCCCCGATGCCGCAACTATGGGCTGTCCGGAGGGCCCATGATGCGGCGGTGACTGTCCCCACGTGGGAGCGGCCCGCAGCACGCTTAGTCGCGTACCTCAGGACTTTCATTAAAGGGCCCCTGAAACGGCTCGGACAAATTTTGTAGACGCGTAGGGTACAACTAAAGTTAATCATTCGCACCACAATTTGGGTGAAACGTACGTCTCACATTAAGAGAGCTGCAGACGATTACAAGTTACCCTCCTCCATAGTCGTGCATTTTCTCCTCAACTCATTCGCCGAGTGATCGGGGCTAAGCTCCGCCTTCACTTAAAGCCCCTTAAACTTCGTAGTTTAAGGGGCTTTACCTTCACTGGCTCTGCGTCATGATGTCACGTCGTGTCGTCGAGTTCCGGTTCTCTAGGAGCGAGCGCGCGAAGCCTCTCCAAACTCTCCGGATGTGTCTCCGCCGGCTGCTTTGGCAGTGGACCCCAAGCAAGAGCTATCGAAGCAGCGTGCGTTGCGAGCATTCTGTCGCAGCGCCGAACGTGTCTGGTATTCTGGTAACCACAGGCGAGCTGGGTGTTTCGACGGATGGCTGGATGCATAAACTCAAGCTGATGAAGGAACTTTAGCGTAGACGTGCGTGTAAAACATTTACAAAAACAACGTGTTAACGATTGCACTCCTGCGAAAAATTTACACGAGCAGTAAAGAAATATACATTTCGTTACTGCTACTGTTTGTGGTTGAGCTCTGTGCCACCAAGTGGCTGCACCGTGCAGACCATTCACATTTGTGCTTCTGCTCATCCCGAGAAACGTACGGCACGGTGAAACGGCCAGGCCCTGTCTCCTTGCGCTTGCGTTTACCTTAATACCGGACTCGCGAAACGATATTGCGTTAGTAATCTTCCGGTGTAAAGTGACGGCCGCAAACGCGCAAATCCTGGCGCCGATCGGACAGCGGCAGTCCGATGCGCTGCAGCCAGTCCACTCGTCTGCAGCCTTGCAGAGGGACACGATGTCGCTACTTGACATATTGCCAGTCGCTACGTTCGCACTCCACAACGCAACGAAGTCGAATCATAGTGCTCGCGAAAAGACCGAGACCGACTCTGACCGCGGAGCTCTCGTAAATATGGAGCACGTTGTAACACAAGCAGACAACGCTTGCTGTGCGCCGGAAGTGATTATAAGTGTATTGAGTAATTGTTCTTGTGGATTCTCTTTCTGTTACTTTCTTCATCATTTGTTCACCATAAAGATCAGTGGCGTAGCCAGAAATTTCGTTCGGGGGGCGGGGGGGGGGGCTTACATGGCAGCTCGGCATCCTCCTTAAGAGGAAGATTTAGCTCGGGTGCTCCTATCTAAATACATGTAGAAGGGGAAATTCGTTTTTCTCGGCAACCACTGCACCAAATCTGACGAAGTTTGCTGCATTTAAAAGAAAAACGGGGGGGGGGGGGAGGCGTTCTAGTGACTGCTGGTTTCGACTTTTTCATTTAGGTCGTCAATTTTTTATTAAAGATTGGCTATAATCGCACATTTTCTGAAAACGAAACTATCAAGTTTAATACTCTGTAACTCAACAATGAAAAATGATCTCACAATTCTGTCAACTTCATCTAATAGCACATCTACAGCGCACAAAATTGATATGTTACACATGAATCTAAAGAAAATAGTATTATGAAAACACGACTTTTGCAGAACCCTTGTACACAACGTAACCAATTCACGTAAAATACAAATTGACATACCAAATTTGCCCGCTTTGACTATTATAATAGATGCCGTTGACAGAACCGCGATATCTATTCTTGATGCAGAGCTGTTCGTAAACCTCGTGCTACTATTTTTTTTCGAACTTTCAAATTTTTCGAAATATTTTAGACAAAATTCAGGTCTTAAACCGAAATTCCGCTTCCAACAGACATTAAAATTTAACTTTATCTCTCAAATGCAACAAATTTCATTAAAAGCGATCCAGAGGTTATCTCAGAAAAGCGTTTCTGCGTTTTACATGTACTTGAATAGGCCGCGTCGGAGTGGGGCCCGAGCTAAAGATTCCTCTTAAACAATTTGTCGAGGGATCAAATACATGAATAATAATTGCATTGCCATTGCCAAAGATGCTGCAAACGAATTCTTGAACGCTACTCACCGTAAAAACAAGTAAAATATATCATTCTTCATAAAAGAATATACTCCTACGTACAAAAATTGTGTCCAAAATAACCGATATCAATGCTTCCATGTTTTTTGTCTATTTAATAAGTAAAGAAAGTATCACAACAACTTTAGAACTATATTAGTTCGAAATCAGCAAAGCAGTTCATGCCGCTGATATGAAAAAATGTAAAGGCCATGAAATGAACAAGTTGAGGACAAATATGTTAATGAAACTTTGTCATTCAAGAACCGTGTTTGCATTCATGTACGTATGCAACGGCCAGTGCGAAATATCGATGACACTGGCATTTGTTCCAATGTATTACGTAGGAGCAGCTGTCACAGGTCGTGTATCGTCAGTAATTGCACCGAAATTATACTCGCAAACAGAGAGCACGTATAAAAAGCAGGAGTTCTGCAAAATATACGAGGGCGAGTCAAATGAAAGTGAGTAAATGCTAATATATGACAAACGGGGTACATTATTTAAAAGTAGTTTCCATGAACATTTAGACATTTGTCCCATTGACTAAGGAGTCGCGTGATTCCGGTCTCATAAAATTTCTTGGGTTGCTGCTTCAAAAAGTCTGCAACTGACTCTTTCACGTCATCGTCCGACACAAATGTATTTCCCTTGAGCTGTTTTTTTTTTTTTCGCTTGCCCCAAAATGTAGATGTAGCTAGGCGACAGGTGTGGGCTGTGTGGCGGATGTTGCAGCGTTTCCTGCTTGAACGTTGCCAGTTTTGTATTAAATACATCAGCGATGTGGGGACGGGCATTGTCGTTGAACAAGATGACCCCATTCGTCAATTTTCCACATCATTTCTTCTTGATTGCAACTCGCAGCCGTTCCGGCGTTTCACAGTATCGGAAACAATTGATAGTCTCTCAAGAGTTAGCAAATTCTATCCGTAACGGTCCCTGCGGATCGAAAAAAAGGTCAACAACAACTTTCCGGCGAATATGATGGCCTTTGCTTTCTTTGGGCGTGGCGAATTCGAATGTTTCCACTGTAAGCTTTGCCGTTGTGTTTCAGGCTCGTAGTAGTGGCACCATGGTTCGTCCCCGATCACAATTGCAAACAAGAAGTCGTCACCCTCATTGTGATACCGAATTGGATCAGTCAAGGCAGCGTCGAACTTCTCCGTCTTCTGGTGGTGGTTCAAAACCTTGGGCATCCATTGCGCACACAAAAGCTGATGACAGAGATGTTCATGAATTATGGCGTGAACCGAATCATGACTGATGTTGAGACGCCCTGCCAGTTCATCGATGCTTATCCTCCGTTCTTGTCTCATCACCTCATCAACTTTTGCAATTTTGTTAAGGGTGATTTCACGATGGCTTTAGTCCCGTCTTGGATCGTCTTTGCAACTTTCACGTCCTCCTTTGAACTGTTTGCTCCAACACTTCACAGTGGCCAATGAAATGCGATGTTCAACGTACACGGCAGCCATACGGCGACTAATTTCTTTTTAAGAAATACCTTCAGCAGTCAAAAACTTCACGGCACCACGCTGTTCAACTTTTAGAGTTTCCAATATGTCACGCAACCATGTTCAACCGAATGTATGAGAGCATGACAGAACCTTTACCCTCACACTTGCGCGTCACTTTTGTAAATGAGACATCCCTCTCTTCTACGCACATGCCTCGCAGATAATGAACCGAACCATTATTGCGCGGGGTGGGTAGGCTCACTTTCATTTACTCACCCTCGTACATTAGAAATGCGAAGATACAATGGGATATACAAATGCGAAGATAGAGCTTGATAAAGGGCAAGAAAGTGTTACTGGAAACAAAGTTCACTGCACGTATACACAATATCTCCCAACAAAATATTTAAACATACGTATAAGTATCCAATAAATGTACGTATCTAAGAAAAAGTCACGGTGTATAATGCGTCAAACAAGGCAAATAAACATGTTGCGCAATCACTGATTCACAGAATCCTAGATACCGCCCCCATTCATCCACTCCCCCCGATCTATCGCGCGCTACCGAAGATGACTAGCTTGCTCTCCACTTTTCTTCTTTGCGCACACAAGACTGAGTCACCATCGTCGGCTGACCCATTCCAGCCCCCCCTTGCCGTACGCTTTCACTCGCACATACTGCATGCGGAGCTCGGTAAGGATGTTATCGCCTTTGGACTTTATACGAAACATGACGCCGACGGTGACGGCAGGAATGCGCTTGAAGTGTCGATATAATTGCTATCGCAATAATTTAAAAAGAGTATCCGCCAACTGAAGTGCCCCGTGGCCTATTACTTTCTGCAAAGGAAGAAGTAGCAAAACCGAATTTTCACCATGCAACAATTGGCTGCGCCGCAACAATGTATTTTTTTCCTTTTGTTGGGCGGAGGCAACGAAATTGAAAAAGAAAAACCAAGGAAGATATGTTGGCCTCAATTGAATGCCTACTTTGCGTACCTAATGTGGCTACTGAAGGAATATCGAAAAAAATGTGAGACGCTTGGTCCACAGAGAACCATACGCATACTGCTCGGTATCCTACACCGGCGAGCCAAGACTTTCCGGAGAGGTTGCCCTCAAGCGAATGCGATGCAATCCGTTGAGTCCCCACAGTGATGGCGGCGAGCGACCATAGTTTTTTCTTTTTTTTTCTCGTCTGCTAGCCAGAAAGCCTCGCTGCGTGCTTTGTCAACTTGTCTAATAGTGCGTTGATTTGGCTTGTCCCGTTGTATGTTCCAATGCAAGATTTTAGAAAAGTCAATGCACGTTTGGCGTCAAATGTTTATAACAGCATTAGAAACACAAAGTTCCGCAATTGAAAATCTAAAGCACTACTTTGGAAATGTCAATGCACCTTTCACATCAAAAGTTTATGAGATTTATACCCATAAAGTTTCGGAATTGATATTCATGCTCTCCGTATATTCCGCGGCCTCCGCGAGATGCCGCGATGAGCCCGTTTGTCATCAAAACGCCCTTGAAACTTTGTGCTCGGATGGGGCTGCTTGCGTTATGTGACTCCCGGTGCATGGGCGTCGCCACGAAATCCAGCCCGAGTTTGCAATTTTTGCGGTGAAATGTCTTTTCGAGCATGAAAAAGACCCCCATTCTAGACAAAATCCAGAATGATTTCCGCCGCCGGGGGTTGCTTTGGTCGGCGGTGCATTGACAGCACGAAAAAATTTCGGGGGGGGGAGGGCTGAAGCCCCATGAGCCCCCCCCCCCCCACCCCCTGGCTATACGCCCCTGATGAAGATGGAAAAATCATCGATGACGCGCCCTGGGTGGTCAATCGGAAGGAAGGAAGGAAATCAACTTTATTCGAGGTCCTGCAGGCCACGAGAGCTTTGGGCTCTCATGGAGTGGGCGTCTCCCACGACAGAACCGGGAGGATGAGTTTCCTGGCGGTATCGTGGACCTGCTGGACGGCCCAGAGTTGGGGAGCGAGTTCTTCGCTCCGGATTGCTTTTTCAAACTTGCGCTTGTCCGGTTATGTGAGCTTGCGAGCACGGCCAGAGTAAATCATAGACGTTAAGGGGTGTATTGCAATTGGTGCAATAAGACTTGTCGTAGAGCTCAGGCATGTAATGGTGTAGTCTGTTTTGCGCGGGGTATGTGCCTGTTTGTAGCATTCTGAGTGTAACCGCTTGAGCTCGAGCGAACGTGCGGTGTGGCGTGCTATACTCTCGACGTTGTAGGTACTAGTAGTGTTTAGCGATTTCATTGTACGTAGTGGGGGCGTCCTTTTTCTCCGAGTGGTCGGGTGAAGCCCCGCGGTCTGTAAGCGCGCGCGCAGCCTCGTGCGCCGCCTCGTTAAAGGGGTTGGGACACCAAATTTTGAGGCTATAAAGAGTATGTCGTAGGCTGCTTCCGTATGCAAGGACCCCCACAACAAGGTATTGGACGCTGCAAACATTTCAAAAAACATTTTAATTCAGCTCCAAAAAGTCATTAAAAGCTCCTTCTCGTGGTCGAGGCCCATCGCTAGCGCGGCAGTTATGACGTCACAGCAGAGGAACGAAAATATTGACGTCATAGCACACTAGCACAAAAACGTGACGTATGATGTGTAGCGATGAAATGCCGATTACGGAGCCTGCTGAGCCGAGCGACCGAGCATAGCCTCGACTATGACCGAGCTACAGGCATATAGAAATCCTTTCTTAATGCAAAAAAGGGGTAAGGCGTGCAGACACGGACGCAGGAGGAGAGAAGTGGACAACGCGAACGCCACACGGCGGCTCGCGAACGGCAAACTGCGTGCTGCGAGTTGCCGTGCGGACGGGCCTTTATACACGTTTCAGTGTAACACTGGCCGGCCGACTCCGAAAGGGACCAGGATATGCGGCGTTCGTGTTGTCCGCTTCTCTCCTGTTGTGTCCGTGTCTGAACGCAATTGCCCCTTAATTTGCATTACAAATCCTAACCAACTAGCTCAGCTTCCTGTCATTCTAAAAGTCCTTTCTCTATGCTATAGACTTCTAGAACACTGTAACCGAGCCAACCCTGGCCCGTGGCTAACCGAGCACAGCGCTGTCGCGGAGAGCAGTTGACGTAGCTTCTGCCAGTCGCATAGTTCGGCAGCTCGGAGCGGTCTCTCGTTCGCTTGGCCTTTCTCAATGTGAAGGCCCGCGTCCACGTTACCGGCACGGAAACTCGCTGCACGCCGTTTGCCGTTCGCGGGCCCGCGTGCGACGGTGGCTTTGCTCGCGAACAGCGAGATTTCCTTGCCGTAGAGAGGACGGGCCCGGGACCCATTTGTGCGGCAGCCGTACGGCGAAGCGGCCAATTAGCGACCGAGGAGTGGTCACTCTGTCACCGACGGCAGCCTCAACGCCTTTGATGTTTGGCGCCGCCGATATCGTCGCTAGGCCTTTTCCGGTTCACTTCAAAGCTAAAGCTTACGGCTCTTCGGTATGAATCACCGACTCTCACAAGCCTCAATATTTTCTTACCGTTGTTGTCGCTCTTCGCAATAATTATAATAATCACGACATGCACTTCCGAGTCGCCAGTTGTTTACGATCTGCTGGCATCCGCGAGCAGACGACGCAGCATAGTTTCACGCCACTATTTTTGTGACCGACGTGACCAAGCCGTGTTGCGTTTCCATCTCCCATGACGTCATAGCATCACCCGTAGGCGTGTATCTATTTGCTCCCAAGCCCAGCGCTCGATCGCTGCGCCGCCCGCATGTACCACATTTCTAGGTACTTTTTCGCCGAAGCGCCATGACACGCGCCCTAGATTTGGTTTTACTCCCCTGGCTGTGCCAGGGCGCGCGGTCTGTTCCGGCCAGCCTGCATTCGCTTAGTTTAGGCGGTGTAAGTAAATTTTGATTCTGAATGCTTAAGCTTACCCTAGGCTTACCTTAAGCTTAATTTGTATGCTTAACCAAAGAGAAAACTGTCCCTTCGTTCGTCCCGTAATAAGACGACCGCTTTCGAGATAGCGCCCGCAGTAGCGAACGAATTTGCCTTTGTGCTGCCTTCAGCTTCAACAGCAACGAAGCGGCGAAAACACAGTGCTGGCGGTGCTCTCAGTTAACGCCTCATTCTGCAACTTTCGCAAATCGCTTTGAAGTTCTGGACGTTTAATATGCGTACTGCATGTATGCGCCAGCGCCTTGCTATTGTTACTGCTGGAAGAGAGATAGTGATGTCAAGAAGGAAAGGAAGGTTGAGCGCAGCGATCATGTGGCTGAGTGAGTGAAGAAACATTTATTGTAGGTCCGGCGAGGACGCGAACTCGTCGCGCACCCGGCTAGTCCCACGTCGGGACCGGCAGGTCTAGCCCACCGGCCCGGTCGCGGGCCCGCCGGACAGCCAGGATTTGCTTTTCTAGAGCGGGGCTACGCAGAAGCGAGTCCCACTCCTCCTTGATGAACTTGGGGTATGTGGACCCACACTCCCACAGCATGTGCGCTAGAGTGGAGGTCTGCCCGCAGGAGGGGCAGGCGTCGTGGCGATACAGGTCCGGGTAAGCCTCGTGGAGAACGGACAGACACGGATACGTACTGGTCTGCAGAAGCCTAAGCGAAACGGCTTGCGCCCTATTCAACTTGGGGTGAGGGGGTGGAAAGACCCTTCTAGACATGTAGAAGAATTTAATAATCTCGTTGTGAGTAGCGGGAGCGTCCCTGTGGCCGTAGGGAGGAGGGGAGTCGGTGCTTCTTGCAGAGGCGGTCGGTGAGGTCACGCGCAGCCTCGTGAGCAGACTCATTGAGGTTCGGGGGAGCACCCTCGACCGACCCTACGTGAGCTGGAAACCAGTGGATTGAATGATGCGTGAGAGCATCTCGACTCGAGCTGCTAAGGAGACGAGCAGCTTGCTTGGCGATTCAACCCGTCTGAAAAGCCCTAACTGCCGTTTTGGAATCGCTATATATCTCGGACCCACAACCGTCTAGCAGGGCGAGGGCGATGGCGGCTTGCTCGGCGACACCGGGGTCTGAAGTGCGAATGGAGGCGCAGTTGGAAATCTTGCCGCTGGAGTCGACCACAACGATGGCAAAGGTCTTCCCATTGCTGTACTCCGCGGCATCGACGAAGCTTGCTCTAATGTCTCGTTGCTTGATCTGTTTGAGGATGGCTGCTGCTCTGGCCTTGCGTCTGCCCTCGTTATGGACGGGATGGACGTTTCGGGGCACAGGGGCCACTTCGAACTTGTCTCGAATGCACCTGGGGATCGGGGTACTGACCATCGGGAATCCCGCAGGTTGGTAACCCAGATCGTCGAGGATGTGTTTACCTGCCGCTGTGGTGCTCAGGCGAGTGAGTTGCGCGCGTTCTTGGGCTTCGGCAATCTCCTCGGCAGTGTTATGCACCCCCAGCTTAAGGAGATCCTCGGTATGGGTCCTGATGGGTAGCCCGAGAGCCCTCTTGACCACTTTGCGGATGAGAGCGTTGAGCTTGTCGCGCTCCGCTCTGAGCCAGTTATGCATAGAAAGTGTGTACGTAAAGTGACATAGTATGAAGGCATTGATAAGCCTGAGGAGATTGTTTTCCTTCATTCCACGGTGCCGGTTTGCTATTCTGCGAACGAGGCGGAAAGCGTTGTCCGTCTTTGCGATGATCTTGCGGAGAGCCGTTCCGTTCCCGCCGTTGAATTCGACAAACATGCCCAGGACCCGAATAACGTCGACCCTGGGTATCACCGCCCCCCCCCCCCCCCGTCACAAGTGCGAAGACTGATGCTGCTTTCGGAGACTGGCTTCCAATCTTTAGGTCTGCCTCCCTTCTCTTTTCTGTAAAGCATAAGCTCCGACTTGGCGGGGGAGCATCGAAGTCCGGTGGGGCGGAGATACTCCTCGATCACGTCGATCGCTTCCTGCATGGATTCTTCGACTCTGCCCTCGCAGCCGCTGGAGCACCATAAGGTGATGTCGTCGGCGTATATGGTGTGCTTTACGCCCTCTACGCGTGCCAACCTCTCGGAAAGACCAATGATACAGATGTTGAACTGGTGGTGCGAAAAACCCTCCATGCCCTACGATTATCCCAGCTTTTGTAGATCGAAGCGCCTCGCACACCACGACCAACTTCTTATCACATCCCTTTATCCCCTTATCCAAAGTGAAAAATTTCGTCCAGTGTTGCGTCAGCTTTCGCACGCAACTCTTATTTCGAAACAGCCTAGGCGGCTTGTTTTGAAAAACCTATTTTCTCTTAGTGACAGCTGGGTGAGCAGACTGTGCGCCCAGGCAAAACATCTCCCCAGTCCCGCGTCAAGTACCTACAGGGATCTAGAAAGCGCTCGCCGTGACGCTTCTGGGAAAAAGTACCTAGAAACGTGGTACACGCGAGCGGCGCATGGTGGCGCAGCGGTCGAGCGCTGGGCTTGGGCGTAAATAGAAACACGCACCCCGGAGCCCAGAAACCGAAACCGAAATCGTTCGGTATAATAATGCTATTATCACATTATTTATCGGGTATATATGAATCCCGCGGTGTGTATCGTGCTTGCTGAAGCAGTACGCAACGCTTGAATTGAAGAACGCATGAACGAAAATTTTCATGTATCCACCCCTTCAAGGTTGGAGACGTCGCCGATCTTTGGTTCTAAGTGTGCCGGGAACCAGTACATGACGTGGTTCTTCTCTTTCTTTGCGACAATTCTGAGAGCCTGTGCGCAGACCGTGCCCTTTTGGAAAGCTCTGATAGCGGTTATGGAGTCGCTGTAGATATGGGATAGCTTGCCCTAGTGACGTCAATTGGGTGATTTACATCATATGGATAGGGGCGGCTGAAAATTCCGCCGAGCAGTGTGGTGTGATCGGCAGAGATGTACATTTTAAAGCCTTATAATAACTCAGAAGGGTTTGGGTGCGAGCTAGTTGGTACGGATCATTCATATTTAAAACAGCGCCAAAGAAACACGGACAAGGGAGGACACAGGACGAGCGCTGACTGCCAACAACACCTTTATTGGAGCCTGCGCAAATATATACAATTTGCAACGGGCATAAAAAGCGTGAAAGACGAAGGGGAAGGCGAGTCATTGTCAGTCAACTCCTGCTGCGCATGCGTCAATAACACTAAACAATATAAAAGTAACCATAACATGGTGGACACATGCCAAACAGATTAACTTCTAAGAAACTTAAGTTCTTTATCACAAAGTGCTATGGAAGGGGAACTAACACAGGTGGTTCCTAACTGACACATTGATATTGCCTCAAATATTTCTCTGGCCATCTGATTGCTGTACCTTTTCAACACACGTGTGTCGTCAAGGAGTGGTGAACAGCCAGACTTTGCACAATGAACAGCCAGATTGCTGCCAGTCTTAATCTTGACACAATGCGCCTGCTCACGCAAACGTTCATTGATACAGCGTCCTGTTTGCCCTATGTAAGTGCAGCCGCAAGAGGTGGGAATGGAATACACTACATTGGTACTGCAGTCTACAGGCTTGGCGACATGTTGCTTATTGCACAGTGTTCTCCGGCTTTCGTTGACTTTTTTGCACATCCTTCCCAACTTGTTAGGCGCAGTGAACATGACCTTTATACCAGCCCGGCCTGCGGCTTTCTTGATGCGATGGGACACACCATGTATATACGGGATCGCAACAGTCTTGGTTAAGACATCACCCGCTTCGCGCTGTTTCTTGGGGGAACGAGCCTCTTGCAATAAAACTTCCGCCAACGATGACAGCAGTTGTTCAGGATAGCCACTTGTTTTGAGCCGCTGGACTTGATTGGAGAGGCTGCTGGACATCGAGTGGTGGCAAAAGCGAACCACCGCATTTCTGTGGCTATCCTGAACAACTGCTGTCATCCTTGGCGGAAGTTTTATTGCAAGAAGTAACAGCAGCTTTACTGTGTCAGTGTATCTGCGTTTTAAATAGGGGCCTCAATAGTTTGGGGCCCCAAAGAGCTTTGCGGGTGTTAGCGTTGGGGCACGCAGGAGTGAAGAGTTTTAGGATAGGGCTTTGCGTTTGCGGATAGCGTCCTGCGCTGACAGCGCCACTATGGCGTCAATGAAAAGTTATTAGAAGTAATTAAATAAAATATGCCATTTTATGATAGGAATAGTAATTTTGCTTGCGTGTATTCGCATTTATTTACAATTTAGATGTTATTCTGTAAGCAGCAAACAATTAGATGCGCTTAGTATTGAGCAAACCAACTTTACGTGCCTTCACCAGCCAAGCTTGGCCGCGTTAGGCCTACGAGCCATAAAACCCACAATCGAATTCGGAATCAGCGGCGTTTAATGAATAAATCTTCATAACGCACGCTAGTTTAGAGAAAGCGATAACCGCAGTCATTTCTCCTATATAGCTTGCGAACTTCACGCGTTACCACGAATCGAACCCAGTCTTGTGCTAGGTTAGAGCCGTCGCTTCGATGGGTGCCGCCATGCTTGCTGACGCAAAGCTTTTGGAGCCGCTATTTGGGCTTCGGCTAAATCGGTGATATAGCGTTCCCAACGCAAAACCCAAAAGTTTGCGTCACGAGCATGCGCAGTGCCTTCGACGCTATTTATTTGGGGCCCCTATTCCCGCACGGTGCTTCGTCTACTATGATTGCTGCGATGCGTCGTTTGCCACACCTAACCTGTGCCGCTTGCTCGTTAGCGAATGTGGTTACTGCCCGCTCAAATTTTTATGCCAAGGTAAATGAAAAAACGATATTTTCCTGAGCCGACCTCGAAATGCACGTGTGGCTGGCGCATCGAGGCTGTAACTAACTGTACTGCGCAAATGAGCGGCCGGGTGCGACGATTCGGTTTTCCAACCGACTTTTCCTAGTCAGAAGCGCCACACCGGTCTGCTCAGTGCTTTCTTCTGGCAGTGTATTCATACCATGTGTAATAAAGACCAGCACCTGTATATAGTATGCAGCGGTATTAAGAAAATATCGCACGCAGCTGGAGATTGTAAGGTGCACCAAATGTTACTCCTCTGCTGGTAAGCTAACTCTGGTTATTTTAATGCATAAATTTTTTTGGGCGAGTCCCCTTGCAAAATCTGTCGCGCGAAAAGTGTAATGCCTTGTATCGACACAAAAATACATAATTTGCGAAGTTAAGACGTACATTTAATCGTAAAAGCAGTATAAATTTAGATGATTGGTATCTGTATAAGCTATAGATAAACGATAAAAAAATGAAATTCCTACCTGGAAACTGAATGTTCTCGGGGAATTTATCCGCCCGCCATCTGTTCCGTGTCTATTAAACCTAATTTGTGCATGCCTTTTTACATGCCTCACGCATATAACTGTATGTGCGTTCAATGTGATCGAAAGGAAGTGGCAAGAACCGATTCGACAACTGAACACTCATGGGTCAAAGGATTATGTTATTTTCGACGAACAAAATTGACACAACGAACATTGTGAAGTCTTTTATTTGCTTTAGCAACCATTTTACAAAGCAATCTTGCATTTTTTATTGGCGGGTCAGGTGCACGTGCTCTGTAAACGGTCGTTTTATATTGTTCTTTTTTTCTTTTCTATTTTGTTAAGTAAATGCGCACGATCACATAAAAATAGATAAGTCATCTCAACCATTACAAGTATTCACATCAAAATGCAGGCACTCACAGATGGTTTCTCCAGCCTGACTGGAGTGTTCCAGAACAAATCGCCGAAAGCAGGATTCACTAAAGTGTGATGAATTAATGTTTAATTCTGTACGCGTTCAATAAAGGTGAATATGCCAGGATCGTTTTGAACGACCTCATATCTCTGCGTGCCATAGAGCATTATTAGAGAAAGCTGTGCTGTGCTCACATAAATGCTCATTTGTAGGCCATGTTCTCTCACGAAAACGCGCGGATGCCACCGCTCACACGGCGTTGGTATAAATGAGCGAGGCGGTTGTTTATGCTGCTGTATGCCGAATACACCGTCTCTTGCTTGCCTCTTGACGCAGAGGCAAACAGTGCATCTCTGGAATTGAGAAATGTGTCGGCAAAGCAACACGTACAGGCCCACCCATATACGTAGCGAAGGCGGCCGACAGCCTACAGGTACGGTGACGCACAGATGTTGGCACAGCGCTGTGTCGCCGTTTACCGCTTATTGTGTACGCGCCGTGCGAAGTGAAGTGTAGCTGATTTCAAATCGCTAAGGCCAGAATTGAACTATAAAAGCAGCTTCGTTCGACCTAACTGCTTACATTTCAGTTCAGGTCCACCGATAGCGAGTGCACGAACTTGACGGCGCCAGGTTAACCTTCGCTGAAGAGGATCAACATTGGCTCAAACTTCGTGGGTACGGGTTGAGAGGGTTAAAGCTTGTCCATTTCAACTTGGTAGGCTTGCTTGGCTCATTTTGAGCACGATTAATTATATATACAAGCGAAGACGCTGTCGCTGTTGTGTTGTCGGTTCGACTGCCGATCGCGCGGGGTTCGGTCGAACGATGGTCGGCATGCAGATTTTGCCGGTGTCTTCGACAAGAAAGCCTGTCGCAGTACAACTCGCGCTCGTCGGGTTGCGTCGTTGTCGACCTGTTATGATAAAAAGGTTTCAGTGACGCACAATAGTCTGTCAGTCATTGGAGTGAGCGTCTTGTCGGTCTCGTATCGACCCAGCGTTGCCGCACCTTACGAGTACGTGCAGTCAGGAACGCGCTGCCGCCACCAGCAAGTGAAGACCGACGCTGCAGAAAGACTTCGTCAGCAACGTGATGTACTTAATGTCGCCTAAGTGCAACGCACGGGTTTTTCGTTAAATTTGCGAGCCATTCATGAAAGGCGGCAACTACCTGGCTCATGGTGTAGTCCGGACAACTCGGACGATGCCCTGGCCGCTTTCTCTTTTAAAGTAGAGTTGCGGTCTTACGCTACGCACGTTTTCGGCACCGCACCTACGTCGAGCTATACCAGTAGAGTTTCAACGCGGTACACGGCACGAGTGTTTGCAGCAGCGCGCGTCCAAGCATTTTTTCTTTTTTTCGGGGGGGACTTTCCAGCGAGCGGCCACGCGCGCGATCCTTCCAAAACGTTTCGCGACTAATCCGCTGGGGCAGGGCGCGTGCGCCGTCGCGCCATGATGGAGGCGAACTGTACAGTCAACAGCAAAAGTTTGCGGGATGCGCTATAGCTCGTGGCAAAGCGACCCTCCTTCTCTTCTAGCGGTTACCCCTGGTGTCGAGAACGGCGCCTACACGCATGCGCGTCCCTCCCAGACTGCAAGCACGTTTCCACGCTTCCTCCTTGCGCGCCGGTGATATTCGAATGTAGCCGCGAGGTAGCCCTCCTGCGATGTGCGCTGTGGCCTCTTCGACGGGCGAAACTGTGTGAAACGGAAGCGTGAACTTGCGGGCGCCACTGCGGCCGCTTTTTGTCGAGTTACGAGCGCTGACGCATAGGGCCTGCCCGGTGGCGAACGCAACAAGTCATCTTTTGTTTTTCTGGGCTGCACCTCCTCGTGGCTAATCTTCCTTGTTTCTTTCTTTTTACGAACGGTGCGTTCTACCGCAGAAGAGCGTGGCAGAAGACGCGCGCTATAGAAGGAGACCGGCAAGACGAAAATGGACAATTGATTTCTGTTGCATAAACGAAGTTCGGTCCGTCGAAGCCGCCACGGCGCATACCTTCGGATATCGCCGGCGCGCAAAGCGGAAGCGCGGAAATATGCACGCTTGCAGTCTCGGAGGGACGCGCATGCGTGCAGGCGTCGGTCTCGACACCAGGGGTTCGAGACGTTCATGTGAGGGATCGCCAGTCGTTTGTGCGCAGGCGCGAGTGAGCGGGCGCGAGAGAGAAAATCTGGGGGCTTTTGCTAGCTACTACGGATGAGGTTTCTTAAGTGCGTGTTGTAGGCGTTTGTCCTTAGGCGTTCGGGCATTGCGGAGTGGGGTTGAGTTTGTTTACGCTCCGACGCCGGCTGCTGGCGCAGTAAAATGGTGAAGCAGCAGACATTAGAGAGTTTTAGAATAGGGGCCCCAAAGAAATAGCGTCGAAGCCACTGCGCATGCGCGAGACGCGAACTGCGTTTGGGTTTTGCGTTGGGAACGCTATTTCACCGATTTAGCGGGAGTCCAAATAGCGGCCCCAAAAGCTTTGCGTCAGCAAACATGGCGGCACCCATCGAAGCGATGGCTCTAACCTAGCACTAAACTGGGTTCGATTCCTGATAATGCGTGAAGTTCGCAATCTAGAAGTGTCTGCGGTTATCGCTTTCTCTCAACTAGCGTGTGTTATGAAGATTGATTCATTAGACGCCGCTGATTCCGAATTTGATTGTGGATTTTACGGCTCGTAGGCCTAACACGGCTAAGCTTAGCTGGTGAAGGCACGTAAAGTTGGTTTGCTCAAAACTAAGCGCAACTAATTGGTTGCTGATTACATAATAACCTCTAAATTGTAATTAAACGCGAATACACGCAAGTCAAAATTACTATTTCTATCATAAGATGGTATAGTTTATTTAATTATTCGTAATAGCTTTTCTTTGACGCCGTAGTGGCGCTGTGAGCGCAAGACGCTGTCCGCAAACGCAAAACCCTATTTTAAGACTGTTCACTCCTGCGTGCCCCAACGATAACACCCGCAAAGCTCTTTGGGGCCCCTATCCTCTGACGCCCGATTTGGCGATCGCTGTGTCGGTCAGACTGTCTCGCACCTGCTGCGCTCGTGCTAAGTTAGTCATGGCGGATCATAGCTTTCTCGCGCCTTAAGGCGATGTACCTTGTAAATAACATCACAGATGTTTCTGTGGGCGCAGTAGCGACCGTAGTAGAGCCCGGGCCGCATAGATTGAAGTTCTAGAAGGCAGAGCGCCTTAGCAATCGCGGTTGAACGCAAGTGGCTGAAAGGCCGCCGGTGGACTGACTCAGCACCACCGCTGCAGGCGCGAGAAAGTCTGTCTGACGTACCTTCAGAGGCAAAGTTAATTGTGACTGGTGCTGCAGAAGTAGTGGGGCGCAGTACTGCTGAACTTGGCGTCACAAGTTGGTCGCTAGACGTAATTAGATTAATTCAATCGTGTTTTCTTTTTTTACTAATTCTGACAACGTGTCATTATTTCGCATTATTGGTGGCCCCTCCAGGACACCAAAGCGGCATCGGGGCACCAAAGCTAGAACCCGAACTGGTCCGTGGGATGGCGCTCGCCGAGGCCAGCGCGTGCCAGGGGTGTGTATAAGACCGGTTGCCCGCTGTCGCGGAGAGCAATTTTTTTATGCGAACATCCCCGGCACGCTTCGGCCTCCGCGGCCCCAACCCACGAAAAAAAAAAAAAAATTGTGACCACCAGCATCAGGTTGCATCTGGCCGCTGGAGCAGCCGTGGGCAAAACAGAACTGCATAAGAAACTTCTTCCTATTATGAGACGCCGAAAGGCTTCAGCGCGAAATTCTTCACCGGAAGAAGCCGTCGCACTTCACACGACACGAACAACATGACCATAGTAACCACAGACGAAGTAGCACCTCCGAATGAAAACAGAAATGAAAGCAAAAGAGAAACCAGAAGTGGTAGAAGTGACTAAAGACGCGGTCGCAGCGCCACTAGTTCGTGTGTCCACCATTTCGACCACCTCCCGCATAGACAGTGAGAAACTCTATGGCCTCCCGAGCTGAGCTGTGAAACCAAAGTATGGTGAAACTGAAGCAAGGGCTTGGTGGCGCAACCCACCGCTCCGTTCCAAAGGGGACGCTCATAACATCCATCCACTTATGTCTAAGCATATATAGAGTTTTCTACAATATATGAAACTCTATGGGTCTAAGAACGTTGCCTACCATTCTATAGTTTTTTTTTTCATGCGCTTTACCTTTGGCGTAACCGCAATAAAGTGGCGTCGTCTGATAGGCGGAAGAGCCTCTAAACGTGGCCTCTGAGATTGAACAGGCACGCGCCGCATAATCTCAAAGGCCACGCTTTCAAAGCTTGCAACTAGAAATTCTGTTAGAAAATGATTTCGTAACAAGATCCAAAATAAGTAAAGACAGAAAACCTTGTCTACTTACTTATTTATTTTGATGTGTAATAAGTAAATCCGCTGAATCTTACAAAGAGGCTGCTTTTGACACAAAACATTGTAGGTCGAAGCCAGTCGAAGCAAACCCTGGTTTGAATCACCGCGCTAGCGCTAGCAGTGCCTCTTGCGTTTATGTCAGCGTTTGTTGCTCTACTGAATCTCAACAGGCTCTACCGTGTATTTTAGTCTACGTGCGATAGTTATTTCGGCCAATCATCGTTTACAGAGCAGCGCATTGCTTTTTCCCGCCAAATGGAGTTTCCATGGGGTTAAGCGCGTGTGGGCTCTGTCTTGCATTTTGTGAGCAAGAAAGTTTGCGATGTTAAAATCTTGAAAAGTTCCTGTTAGGGTCACTACAACGTAAAATCCTCTCTCGTTCGTTCTCCTGATGTGTGCGCAAGAGCGCTGCCAAACTTCAGGAATGTGTGTGCCCACGTAGATTGCCGTGCTTTAGTGTTGTGCTGCGTAACTCACCGTTGGTGCAGTGTTCATTGGTGAGGCCGATCCTGTCTCTGACGCGATGCCTTGCACTCCTTCCAAGAAAATGAAGCAGTGTAAGTTTTCAGCTTCATGACGGTTCCATTGACGTCAAAAAATGTTGAGTAGCTATTGCTACTGTGAACGTATGTCGTCCACTGATGTGTTTTGCGTGATACCGTCAGCTGTGCCATCTCCATCCCAACGTATGCTGTAAGGGGTTAGCTACGAAGGTGTTGGACAAATTGCCATAAATAAATATTCATGATAAAAAAATGTTGCAAAATGGGTTAGCAGCTGATGCGCCGTTATGTCCAAACGTACTATACATGTACGAAGCACAGCTGCTCTCTTAAACGTAAATAAATGTAACAACAATATGCATGTCCCAGAGTGACCAAGATTAAATAAGCACCATTCAGGTATTCCTAGCTTTTTCAAAGACTATTGCTGCACATGACACGGAGTAACGTAGCAAATGCCTTGCTCAGCTGATCACTGCTCTGGTCATGTAAACGTCCGTCCCATAAGTGTCAGCTTATGGGACGGACATCACTATATGCTAATTCATTCAGCTGCTGTGTGCAAGATAGTTGTGTCCCGAGTCGGGTCCGTGTTTAAAATATCATTTGCATGAAAGTAAAAGCTCCTCTCAACCCCTCTACATGTCTTTGCAAGCCATCATAACTCAATCATAAAATGGTATACTTAGGTAAATACCAAACACTGTATTTATGCTTTAATAGCTTTACCCCAAAATGTAGCACACATCAACATGCAGTCGTTTTATTAAAAGGGAGGTTTCGCACGCCTGATATTACTAGTGGCCTGCAGAATGAATGAATATGCGCAAATATTTTTGCAGGCTGTGTACTGACTCACACTCATTGGCATTCGCTCACCTTATTCATGACCACTCATGCTCAGCAACATTCACATGCATATATAGTCACTTCCATTCACAGTTAGCCACTCACACTCACCTGCCGTGATGGCTTAGTGGCTATGGAGCTGCATTACTAAGTACGATGTCGCAGGATTAAATCCCGGCCATGGCAGTCGCATTTCGATGAAGCCGAAATGCAAAAATGCCCATGTCCCCTGCATTGGGGCCACATTAAGGACCCCAGATGGTCAAAATTAATCCAGAGTCCCCCACTACTGTGTGCCTCATAATCAAATTGTCCTTTTGCTGCGTAATACCCCAGAATTCATTCATTCAGTCTACTCACACTCTCTGACTGTGACTCATGTTCATATTCATGTCCACTCAAACTCACCAGCGCTCACTCCCGTTCATTCTCATGTCCACTCACACCCTTCGTCAGGAATTCTCTATTTCATGCCTGCCTGTGAAATGAGCATGGAGCAGATGTGGAGCAACTTTGAGTCCATGTACTTATGAGTATGCCAACCTACGCTAGTGGCTCTTCTTGATTATATCACCAAGCACTTTGTACTGTGCAGCACGGCTTCCGTTTCAAGCACTTGCGGGGAGTGCCCAGAAGCGTAAGGCAGCTGCAGAGCAAGAACCTGTATGCAAGCAGCCACGTCCTGACCAGCCAAGCCCTGGACAGGTGAGGCTTGCAGCTGAGGAAACTTGGGACTTGCACTCTTTCGGATAAAAAGTGCTTACTGTTGCTTTGAAGCATGTGAACACAGCGTTCTGTTTTTATCTCTCACAATGAATAAAAATTGTGCAGATCCCACGCATTGTGGGAATCAATGTTATGTGAAGAATTTTGCAGGTAGTTGGCTGTACTGTTTTGTTCTGGGTTCTGCAAAGTAATTCCAGATGGAAGAACATGTTTGTGTAAGGTAAGTAATTGCATGTGTGATGGCATAAGCAAAGCAACAATGACAGTGGTATGACAGCGATGGCATAAGGACTGATTTGTTGTACTTCACCAAAGAAGTGTTATGGTGCTGTGCTGCATTGGTCATAACATTAATCTGATGCAATTTTTATTCTTATACCATTCACAAGTTATGCCAAAATGAAGCAAATGTAGCATGAGATGTTAACAAGCAATGACGCAGACTAAGGTGTCATGACGGTTATCTAGGAAAGAATGGTGATAAGACTTGTGTGCACAGAGAAGCACAACACATATCTTAGTATATTTGAGCATTCTGTAGCCCTCGTGCCTGGCAACATACACATTCTGGAGGATTGGCAAAGAATGGCCAGTTGCTCATTGGCCCAAGAGTGTGGTAGATCAAATATAAGAACTTTAAGAAAATCAAAGAAGCGAATGAACATCATGCACTGTTCCATTAAAAGGGCTATGTGCTTTTTTGATACCTATATGTCGATACTATATGTACAGGTTTCAGATTGTGATTTAATGTTTTATTAAAGGTCATGGCAACTGCAAGGAAATCTTGGACCACGTAAAAAGCCTAGCTTAAAATAATGTAGGTATAGAGAAGCCTCCCTGCAAAATTTGCCGTTCAAAATATAAGTGGGAGTGTCATGAAAAGCTTGCAAAAATTGCCATTTTAGATACTGAAAATGGCGAAAACACCGCCATAGCCACATACTGGAAGTGATGCGTGACATAATGCAAAATTCCTTGCCATGACCTTTGCAATCTCAGAGGCCATGCTGCTGCGTCACATAGGTACTCTGGCCACCACAGGGTGCCATGATGAGCCCATTCTTAATGTGAGACACTCGGATTATTGCGGGCTCTGAGCTCTGATAGAACCAGCCTGAGCACCCAGCGCATGTATCGTCTTGTTAGGTGCTGTTTAAGCACTGCTAAAGAAAAAAAGCTATACGATTACCAGCTCTGTAGCTTTGCCAAGATTGGTTGAGTGGTATATGCTACTTGTTTATAACAAATTTAGCCAAAGTGAAATTTCGTTGCAGTTGGTTTTCAAGCAGGACATAGGCACACTCAGTGGCACTGCTTCATCGCTCGAAATTAAACCATACTGCCTAGGCCGACACACCAAAAAAAAAAAAAAAGATATTGATCCAAATAATTGTTTTCATTAATATTTTCTCCAACCAAGGAGGCTTGACGAATTAAAAGAAAACAAAAATTAGTAGGTGAGGAGAACAGCACAGTAGAGTGTGCCTGCGTACAGCAGTGCTTTATCTCCTTCATGGACAGCAAGAGAATTAAAGGCAGTAGAAACAAACACATCAAGCAGACTGCCACTGATTCACAAGAGAAAGACCGGTTGATGTACTCAATAAAGGGAGGATTGTCACAATGCACAGGAGTTTCATGTATAACTATTCCATGTGGATTATGACCACATAAAGCCAAAAGACAATGAAGCCAAGGAAAGCGTCAGGGAAATTACATAATTGAAATTGGAATGTAGAAAGTAATGAGGAGGATTGAAAGTGGACAATAAGATAACTTGTCAGCAGTGGGAGCCGAACTCACAAACTCCGCATCCACAACCTTCTCTGGTTTATTCATTGCAAGGGTCTCGAATCTGATAGCCTTGATGTCATTAGGTAGCAAGCGAGGGTTTCTTAGCCATGTGCCTTTTCTCCTAAAATCACTATCACATGTTACGTGACGCCATTGGGCTAAAAAGGATGTTCCACATCCTCCCACCATGGTTCTGAGTGACGCCGGCTAACACTCCTAGGGCTAGATCTAGTAAACATAAATACCCAACTTAGTGGATGAATTGATAGCTGTCTCCGTAGGACAATTGGTAGCGCAACGCTTGCATAATGCGAAGGTTGTGGGTTCAGTTCCCATTGGTGACAAGTTAACTTTTTGTCCACTTTCATTTCCCTTTTTTTCATTATTTTCTACATTACAATTTCAACCGTACTTAATTTCCCCGGTGCTTTCTTTGGCTTTATTGTCTGTTGGCTTTATGTGGTCATGATTAACAAAATCGAGCACCTCAGTTCCCCTTCTTTTCTCGTTTATTCCATGTGGAGAAAGACAGCAAATGACAAAACAAAGTGGCGACCTGCTCAGGGATACTAGAGGGAGTCAGCATGCAACATGTAATGTCAGAGTTCTGGTGAGCCATTGGTTCATGACACTTGCACTGTGCCTCAGCGATGTGCCACTAAGGCATAGTGATACACAGTGGGTGTTGTCGACTTCTGGTTGACTTGAACCGATTATGTTTTGCTTTGAAATTAAATTTGCATGCAGTGCTCACATTCTCAAAAGGGTGCAATTACTGCAGCTTGTTCCTTGCATACACCTGCAGTGTGAGATGAGTACAGTACAGTCCTGGTACTAGTCATGATTCTTGCTGCACCTATGTTAGTATGAGATAACCGTCCATGTGGTTGCAGTTGCCACTGAACTAGTGTCAACGTTGCAATTTTTATCATCCCTCGCCTTCCTTTGTGCAGCCTCATAAAGCTTCCACACAACCCAGATTTCTAAGACAAATATTTCTGCTCCTTCTCTTGCACACACATGCAGATGGATGTGTTCAGAAAAAAGCTGTAGCAGATGATCTGCAGTCTCAGTTGGAAAGGCACTGTTGGCTTGAAGAAATGTTGACATTTATTACATCTGTGTTTCTATGTGTACATGTACTATTAAAAATAAGCTCAGTAGAATATGCTTAGGTATTCCCAATGATGTCACATGGAAAGCCAATGAGAATGCTCGCCTAATTGACATCACTAACTTATCCTATGTAGAATAGGTAGATGCAGCTGAAAACACAGAGGGCAGCGCCGCTCCATCCTATAGCAACGCAGATGTTTAAAACCTGATAATAAATTACATGGTTTATTCAAAGCATGCAAATTTGCCCCTTGAGGATCACAAGAACTTACCTTATTGACCCAAAGCATGTTTGCAAAAACGTCAAAATCATTTCAGGGTCCCTTTGACTAACCAGCTGCCAAATTCTCATTGCAAGCCAACTTGAAGTCAACAAAATGATCTCTTGACATAGATATTACTTACTTGATGAACCAAAAAGCAAGTATTTATTTGCCATGGATTAGCAGTGTTACAACATATGGACAGGAAGTGGTTACAAATACCAAATGTACAGCTATTTGCTGCATCCATTGTAACTTTTCAGCTACTGTAGCTTTTGAGGTGCTGTAGTGGAAATCTAACAAAAAGTGTATTCAAGCAACTGAAGTTAACCTATTTCTTCTTGTCAGTGTTCCAGTTATAATCAGCATTAGTGTTTTTTATTAGACATTCTTGCTCTGCGATACCATGCGCTCATTCTTTTTCCTGCTTAGATTTAATATTCTCGCTTCCCTTACATCCTTCCACCTTTCTTAAAAGGTGCTGCTCACTTCTTCGTGTCACTACCTTCAAGAATTATAGTCCTACCTGCATAGTTCTTAGCAGTTCTCACTTCATTGTAAGCAATACATTTAGTCACGTAGTATTGCTATGGACCAGTATCCCTCATGTCCAAGGACGAAGAGGCCAGTGATGTGAAGACGACGACAATTTGCGGCTAGTGCAGGCTGTTGCCTTTTGGCCAAGTGCAGCGTATCGATCTATAAATATACTTGTATATAGTGTCGCGTCTCCATCTTACCATGTAACATATTTGACGGAGGTGGATGTTTCCTGTACCTCGTCATGGAGCTTTGTAATGGATGGTATGTCGAGCCTTCCATCATGGCTCCTGGGGACGGCAGCTCGACTCAACTGGCTCTGACACGTGCTGTCACTCCAACGACCTTCATCACACTCTCCCCTCCCCGTGGTCCTGGCATATTCTCAGGAAAAGATGGGGAAGGCGTCGAGGACTGGATCAGCCTGTATGAAAGTGTCAGCACCAATAACAGGTGGGACCCTATTATCATGCTCGCCAACATAGTATTTTACCTCGGTGAGTCACCTCGAGTATGATTTAGGACACATGAAGACAAGCTCACAAATTTGGGATACGTTTAAACAAAAGCTGCATGACTTGTTCGGCAATCCTTATGGCCACCAACTAGCTGTGAAGAAGGCGTTGTCCACCCACGTGCAGACATCAACAGAGCCCTACGTCATGTATATTCAAGATGTCTTGGCTCTGTGCCGCAAAGGTGACACACACATGACTGAGCCAGACAAGTTTTCCCACATTCTGAAAGGGATTGCCGATGACGCAAAGAGTGCTGCCACCTGGAAGGAAAGGAAGGAAAAACTTTATTGCTCTATTTACAGCTTTCAGGGGTTAACAGAGGTCTCCATGTTTTACTGAAGTCTCCGTCGTCTTGAGTGGTCGGCGCCCCTATTACAGAGCAACGCTGAGCCTGACTCACACAAGGTGACGTACCGACCAGCAGTTTGCCTGCCTACCAAACTCCGTGGTGACGTCTTCCTGTGCCAACGCTCCCCGTTCCAACAACACTGGCGATGTTACTCGAATCGTCCGACGGGAGATTGAGGTCGCCTCTCCGACTGCCTTCGAATCCAGCTCTCTCAACACATCTGCAGTCATGATTTCCCTGATTCAGGCAGCCGGACATCAAGAGTTCGTCAACATGGGCCTTCACTCCGTGTGTTCTGCCCATCACCCTGACGCCCGCCTGGATTCTTAGATTCCACCATGTCCCGCCTTTCTGCAACCCATCTTGGTTTGGTGCACAGCTGACAACAAGCCCATTTGTCTTCATTGCCGTCGAATCGGGCACATTTCTTACCACTGTCACAGTTGCTGGAGTTGCTGGAGTTCCTCAGCCCAGACCACCTATGCTGGCTCCTCTCAACTAAGCGGCTTTTCTTGTCCCTATGCCACACGATCCAACAATGTCGTCACTGGACCTCCTGCACAGAAGCACCCCTATTCACGGTCATCTTCACCCTAATGCCGACACTGTCGCTTGCCCCTGCCCTGTCACTCATATTCCCCGACTCCCTACGGACGCTCGCAGCTGGAAAACTAGACAATGCAGCACATCAAGGGGACGCTGCATTGCCCCCTGTGCACCCAAATTCTCTACTGACGCTGCCAACTCATATGAACGTTCTTGATGTGTAAGTTGATGGTGTTCCTGTATCTGCTCTTATAGACACTGGTACGCATTTATCTGTTATGAGCGCTGCCCTTCGGAACCGCCTGAAGAAAATAATAACACCCGCTCCAATGCCTGTTCATGTCACCAACGGCGGAACAGCTCCCATAATTGGTATGTGTGCCGCCCGAGTCTCCGTCGCCGATCGCTCAACTATCGTTTTCTTTACCATCATTGCCCACTGTCCCCACAACATTATTCACTGCCTGGACTTCCTCTCCGCCATGACCTGCCTGTCCCGGACGCCGCTGAACCACCCTCCAGTTGCCTCAGTTCCGCAGACTTCGTTCGCTTGCCACCTTCGGCACTGACTTATGTTGACTTTGTGTCATCCTCACCTGTGCCCAACAGTCACTACATTGCGACTACCATGCAAAACGTCCTTGCACACAGTATCATGGTACTTCATACAGCTTTATCTATTACAACCAATTGCGTCTGCATGCCAGTTGTCAATTTTTGTTTAATGACACAAGTGCTGCCACACAGGATCTCTCTGGCCTAGCTTTGCACCTTCAAGCATCACACAGTAGCATCTATTGTAGTAGACGACAGTTCAACCGACCTTTCTCCAGCACCGCAGTCTGCAACTTGTACTATCGCCAACTTACAGAGAATGATTGCACCTGATTTGCCGTCCAAGCATGCTGATAAGCTCTACGACGTTCTGTTTTTGTGCCGCGATATTTTTTACTTTAATGATCGTCTTTTGGCTCAAACAACAGCTGTTAAACTTCGCATAAACACCAGCAATGCCCCTCCTATTCATCGCCGCCCGTACCAGGTATTGCCGGCTAAGCGTCAAGTTATCAACAAAGAAGTTTGCAAAATGCTTGCCAAGAGAAAAATTGAACCTTCATGTAGTCCTTGGATGTCACCTGTTGTCCTGGTGAAAAAGAATGATGGCTCATGTGATTTTGCATGGATTATCGGCACCTTAACAGAGTTGCAGAAAGGGATGTGTATCCCCTACATTGCATTGATGATGTCCTTGATTGCCACGACAGTGCTCGCTATTTCTCTTCTATTGACCTTTGCTCCGGCTTCTGGCAGATTGCCCTGGACAATCTGGACCGCGAAAAAAACCGCTTTTGTAACACCTGACGGTCTTTATCAATTCAAAGTGATGCCTTCGGTGTATGTAACAATCCAGCCACATTTGAGCGCATGATAGACTTCCTTCTTCACAGTCTCAAACGGTCCACATACCTGTGCTACTTAGACGATGTTATAATATTCTCCCCCACATTCGTCACACACCTCGAGCGCCTCTCAGCAGTCTTGGACCTTTTTGTTGAGCCGGTCTGCAGCTGAATGCCAAAGTGCCACTTTGGCCATCGCCAGATTACCATGCTTGGACACCTCGTTGATGCAAACGGACTGCAACAGGACCCGGGCAAAATCCATGCTCTTAAGCACTTTCCCAATCCCAAGTGTGTCAAGGATGTCCGCAGCTTTATCAGCCTCTGCTCGTACTTTTGCTGCTTCATGAAAAATTTTGCAGCTGGCTGTCCAACAGGCCCACGACATGGCAGAGAGGCTCAGTCTCTCCGTCCCGACATGGCAGTGGCCCGCTGCATGCTAATGCATGCCCTTAAGGACCACAGTAAAGTTCATCCATCCAACCATCCATCACACAACCTCTTACCGACATTTTGAAGAAAGGTACCTTTTCAAGTGGGGCAATAACGAGGCTTCTGCCTTCTTGCATCTAATCAACCTTCTCACCACGCCCGTTCTGACTCATTTTGATCCTTCTGCCCCGCCCCTACCGAAGTCCGTACCGATGGCAGTAGCCACAGAATCGGCGCAGTACTAGCACAACCTCAGTGTGGCAAGGACCATGTTATTTCTTATGCCAGCAGGCTCCTCTCAACCTCTGAGTACAACTATTCCATCACTGAGCATGAGTGTGTGGCCCTAGTGTGGGCGGTTGCGAAGTTCCGCCCGACTCATTTCGGTCGTCACAGGCCATCACACGCTTTGCTGGTTGTGCTCGCTGAAAGATCCTACAGGACGACTTGGTCACTGGGCCTACAAGAATGTTCATATTCTGTCATATACAAATCTGGTTATCTCCACGAGGACGCTGACTGCCTGTCCCGATACCTGGCTGGCCAGCCTGACAATGCCGATCGTAACACTGCCAACGGCATTTTCTGTGTGTCTGCCTACACTAACATCGCCGATGAGCAATACCAGGACCCCTCGCTACGAGCAATACCAGGACCCATCGCTACGAGCACTCAAGTGTCTGCACTTTTCACCTACTAACGCCTCTTTTAACCGATACGTCTTCCAGGACGGCATTCTGTACTGAAGGAACTTCCTCCCTGATGGATCTGGCCTTCTTGTCATGCCCAAAGATCTATGACTTACTGTGGTCTTCGAGCTCCATGATGCACCCACGGCAGGACACCTGGGGGTATCTTGTACGTACGACTGCGTTCGCCGCCACTTTTATTGGCCTGGTATCGCTTGCTTCGTCCACCGCTATGTTGCTGCTCATGATTCCTGCCAGCATCGGAAAATGCTTCAGGTGTTGCCTGGCAGTCATCTCCAGCCGATCACCGTCCGTGTGGAACTGTTCTTCCATGTCGGATTAGATCTCCTCGACCCCTTTCCCACGTCATCCTCTTGCAACAAATGGGTAGCCATTGTAACTGATTACGCCACCCGCAAGCCATCACACGAGCTCTCCCGACCAATTGCGTCACTTACGTCGCAGACTTTCTCTTGCATGACATCATCTTGCTTCATGGCGCCCCACGACAGCTGCTCACTGACCATGGTTGTAACTTTTTATCGAAAGTTATCTCAGACATTGTACGTAGCTGCTACACTCAACACAAGCTGACCACCTCATGCCATCCTCAAACCAATGGATTGATAGAGCGGTTCAAATGTACCCTCACAGACATGCTGTCCATGTATGTTTCAAAGGACCATCATGAATGAGACATTGTCCTTCTTTACATCACATTTGCCTCCAACTCTTCTTGCCATGGCGCTGTGGGATTTTCTCCATTTTATCTATTGTATGGCCGCGAACCGACCTTGCCCTTGATACTTCACTTTCTCCTGCTGCTACCCCAATAAGCGAGTATGTGTGCAATGCCAACTCATTGGCCGACCATGCACGCCAGCTTGCACATACTCGACTGACAGCCTCAAACTACTTAGCAGCATCTGTACAACGCCCGCCACCATGACATACAGTTCTTGCCTCGTGCTCGTGGTAACGCTCTCATCATGTGGCACTTTTAGAAAAGCTTCTTTCCCAGTACTCGGGCCCCTACTGCGTGCTGTGCAGGTGATGCCAGTGACCTACGAAATTGCTCTGGTCAATTCTATCTCACCCTCTACTCTAGCAGCCAGTGATGTTGTGCTCGTCAGTAAGCTCCAGGCACTGCTTCCGAGCCTGGCCCTTAGATGCTCCAGGACGGTGCTTTTGCCACCCGCGGTAGTGCTGTGGACCAGTATTCCCGATGTCCAAGGACAAAGAGGCCAGTGGTGTGAAGATGACGACGATTTGCAGCTAGCACGGGCTGTTGCCTTTTGGCCAAGTGCAGCATATAGATCTGTAAATATACTTGTGTATAGCATCGCTTGCCATGCCACTTTTTATTTTAAAAGAGAAAAAAATAACATGGCGGGGCACTGCAGCTTCCTTACGAGAGAGTGAATAGTGTTTGTGGTTTTCTGCAGGGGACATTTAGACCATTCGAGTTGAAAGCAGGCATGACTCTGGCACCAGCTGTACCTGCCGGCGTTAGAGAACGCTTCGACCACCTGCTGATGGACCGCTTCCTGCAGTCAGAGGTCAGCTACAACAGCCACTAAGGCCTGAATAGACCACATCACTTTTCATTGATCAGCACAGCTGTATTGGAAATTTAGAAGCTATTAATGGTGGATATTTGCCCACTGTTGTATGTGCTGGAATTACTGAAGTCCCTAGTTGAAATGCACACTGCTTGCCATGATCTGGGTTAATGTTAAAGAATGTGCAAGCTAAAGGAGGTCAAAATAATCCGGAGCCCTCCATCACATATGGTATCCTTCAGAACCCTCTATGCAGTTTTGGGGTGTTTAAACACCACAGTTTAGCTGTTGACATGCTGAACATGTCCATACAAATATTGTTCTGTTTGCAGATTAGCCACAAGTATGTAAGGCAGTACTGCCAAATATGTTCAGTTATAGCAGTTAAAGTTCAGGGTGCTCTAGTGTTTCCACAGTACTTTGGCTCTAAAAGGTATGCACTGGTAGGGACATTTAAAGGGCCCTTGAACCACTTTTTATCAAAGTGGAGAAAGACATTTGAAGTGAAACTAGGCTATGTCAGAAATACTTTGCTGCACAAAGTACTTCAATGCATTCAGCAGAAGCGGAGTTATTGGAAATCAAACACGGCTTCCGCTGTGCTCCCACTCCTTCTTCAATGCCTTGCACTGTGAAGGCTACGGCGCAGTGGGGCACGCCCACAACACCCTGCTTTCTAATTGTCGCCTTGGCACCCAGTTCAGATTTCATTCTGGATGTTAACATATACGCCACGACTTCTGATTTTGGTGCCTACGACACGCTAAACATAAGCCAAATGCCACAGAGCCACAGTGCAATTAGCCAATGGACTTGTGGCAGCAACCCACAATGGCCGCTATATCTACACTCTGTAGCTGACCGCAGCTACCAATAGCAGTCATGTGTAGGAATCCGCTTTATTACGAAATAAAGTGTAAAGCCTGCCTCCTTAAGAAAATAAGGAGGCAGGCTTCTGTTGAAAAGAGAGTTTTTGAAAGAAAGGTGACATCGCAATCTACTTGTGAGCTCCAAGCACCGCGTATAACAGCGAAACTTGGCTGAGATGTTCACAGCAGCGTATGCTATCCACGGACTATGTTATTTCACCAAGCCCGAGGAATGGTTCAGGGCCCCTTTAAGTGCTACAAATTTGCCTTTTAGGTTCTTGGCCAGTGCAGTAACACAGTATCACCAATGATTCCGTACAAATAACTGAAAAAAAACTCAGCTGGCTAATTCAACATTGATTTTATTGTAGGAGCCATCTCTATCTGGTTATGTCACAGTATGTACATTGCAAGTAACATATCAAATAAAAATTAAAATCCAGAACCACCAAAAATCAGCAGGCCTGCAGCAGGAACAAAAGTGTTGAATGAAAGTTTGTCAGATGGCATCATTAGGCTGTGGCATGGTGTGTTTCCAGTGTGCTGCAGAAATCCAGTTCAACCCTCGAAGAGAACAGTGGCATCGGCATGTTCGTGAACCTCGATCAGCACCTCGAGCCAAGTTGCTCCAGTTTTGCGAAAATGTACGGCCTGCATACTGGGGAACCTGGCGCCGACGAAGTCACACAGTGTCGGGGCGCAATCCCTGGGCAAAGGACCAGGTGAGTGTTGGCACATTTCCACAGGCAGCCTAATCAGGCTTAAGGGATTACTGTCGTGATATTCTCTACTTTTCACTTTTGCATTAACTGAAGGTCCTCAACCTCAAACCCCCAGAAAGATATAATGGCACGCCTCAAAGTGCCTTAAATAATTTGCTATATGAGCTTTTCTATGAACAAGCTTCAGTATGGTTTCACAGGAGGAGCACATGTCGTGACATGACGCAGAAGGTGGGAGCAGAACATCACGTTTTGGCTGTCGCTACAGCTCACTCAGTCTGCTGTGCTGCTACTGTACTTGTTGCCCAGCCTTATGTAGCAGCATAACAGCCCACGATGCGAGGCGCCTTCAGGCACCGTTATCCTGTACCTTCAATACAGGTTACCAGGATAGATAAAGTCAATTTCACATGTGCCTTGCACGTCATGCCCTGCATGTATACTGACTTTAGAACTTGCATCTTCATCAGCTGTACATAAATGGACGCATTACCTGAAATGTCACATGGAGCACTTGTTACCATGTCCACCAGCACACTGACGATTCTCTTACAGCACATGCATTTGTTTGTTAATGTTATGCTTTCTTTTTTTCTGTGTCCTTCAAGTGATTCTAGTGTCAACGTAAGGAAACAGACATCATAAATTAATAAATGCAGGCGAACAGCATCAAATGCTTCTAAGGCCTGAACCACATTGGTTCCACCAAGCTGTGGAGAGTCACTACGTATTTTGCTTGCTGTATGCAAGCATAAATGTGCAGCACGATAATCACACTTGTTGCTGATTGCTCATTACATCAGCATTTGTTTGTTGTGTTGTCTTTTTCTTTCTTTAGTTTCACATTGCTTTGTGTACTTTTATATTGTATGTACACTTCCATAGCCCATAGGTGCAACTGGTAGAGGTGATGTAAGGTTGTGGACTCATCTCTGTGACCTAGAAAATAGTGGCCCCCTAAAGAATGTCCAACTGATATTATTCGTGGTTCTGTTATACACGTTCCTTTTTAATCAATATGTACGAGGGTTTGTCACCATTTGGAAATGACTACTCTTCTCACAAAGTGATAAGAACAAAAATATTTCAAGAAGGAAAGTGCCATGTCACAGCATACCACTAATAACTTTCCACGTAGGGTCTTGGCAACTATTATTGCTGTTCGCTTAATATTTTTTAAAAAGTGAAGGTGTATTGCAGAAAAAAACTAAAGCTTTCGTCTAGTGAAAGGGAGAACACTGAGGTATTTCTGTATTCTGTAGGTGTTTCTGTATTAGGCTCTTGTTGGTAGAATATTTTGAACGCCTAGTGACGTAGAAAAACCTCTTAATCTGTGAACCTGCTGTTGCAAGGTCGTCATAAATATGCCTTGCCCCCAAATTTGTAGTCACACTACCTTGTCAAAGTAAATAGTAAAACAATTGCATCTTAGGCCACACATGTAGCTTTCATCACTTAATTTCCAGCTGTTCAAAGCACTTTAATTTTACAAATCGTGAGTCCTGCTTATGTGCCTTTTGCCACCACAGTATTGCACTTCGGGCAATTTACGAAAGACACCTTTTCCCATTTGTAAAATCTGTACAATTTGACACAGACACTGGACTACGAGGTGGACAGTGAGGCTGAGTGGGACGAGGAGCCCGGCGAGAGCTTGTCAGGCAGCGAGCCAGAGAGCGAGCCTGATGATTATGAAGTTGACAATGAAGTCTTTGTGCCTCACGGCTACCTGTCTGAAGATGAAGAAGAAGGCGGTGGCCCCTCAGCTGCTGCACTTCAGGTGCGGCAGCTGGAACTCCAGGATGAGCTGCGTGAGAATGGTGCTAAAGGTCCAAGGCTGCAGCCTCTGGTAGTCAGTGGGCAGGACATTGGACTGCTGGCACGCTTTGCGGCCGTGCGGTTGAAGCCAGGACCGTTGCGTCCCAGCTGGCAAGAGGAAAGTCTGCCCGATGATGGTAAGTGCCACTGGCAACACTTATGACGTTTTGCATGAAATTTGGACAGGCTGAATTTTAGAATCCCTACAAGGAACAACATAGGTTTATTGTGGGCATGAGTTATCTTGTAGTGAGGCCACATAATGAAAGACGTGTATCTGTGTTATGACAAAACTGCTTCTGCACCCATGGCCAAATGCACCAAACTAAAATAAAAATAAGCTTGCTCTATAGAACACCAGAGAAATGCCCACATTAGACAACTAATGATTGTCATACAGCGTCACGAGTTGCAAGTACACATTGCATGCTGTGCTTATGGTAGGCAGAAAACAAAACAAAAAAAAGATGGAGCTCCTTTAAATGATGAATAGACATGGCAGCATGTTGTTGACTTCCTGTCCAGTGACTTGCATTTAGGTATGGTGCTACTGCTACTTCATGTGAGGCTAGTCGGTTTTTCAAGTGAGAACAATGGTTGTCCCTTTGTCCTGAACATCCGTAGTACAAACTTTGCCAGATGTTTGTGTATATGCAAGTAAAGGATGCAGGTATCCACAAAGATGGACAACAAGACAGCAGTGCATAGTCTTGTGACATTATTTATTACCGGCATTGGAAAGAAAAATGTATAATCATGGCACCAACATATGGGGCAGAAACTTGGAGGTTAACAAAGAAGCTTGCAGGGGTCTTGCATCTGATAGGAGTACCGACCACCATGGGTTCAGGCTTAGTGAGCCACCGGGCCGCGTCAACCACCACCTTGCATAATCTAGCATACCACTGCGCACATGCTCAGGCCACAAAAAGAAGTGCAAACGTTGGTGCAAACTGGTCCATGGCAAAGGTCACCTTCTACAACCTTTGCGAATGGAAAAAGGGAGAGGCGTAGGGACGACAGGACAGGTGAACGCCCGCACATAGACGCCGGGGCACGCCTCCACCCCTGCTTGCCTGAGGAGCAGTTAAGGACCATGGACTGGAGTGATGGAACGAAAAATGTTAGACGTAACCTTTGAAGACATAAATACAGCAATGTGGATCAGAGAGCAAACAGTAGTAGTCTACATTCTAGTTGACATTAAGAGGGGAAATGTAGCTGCACAGGGCCACGTAATATGCAGGGCAGATAACTGGTGGTCTAATAAAGTTAAGGTATGGGTGCCAAGAGAAGGGCAGAGAAATAGGTGCTGTGACGAAATTAAGAAGTTTGTAGGCGTAAGGTGTAGTCAACTGGTGCAAGACAGGGTTTATTGGAGATCACTGGGTGAGGCCTTCGTCCTGCACTGGACATAAATAATGATGATCTTTTTAAATTTCCAAGAAGTAAATTTTTCTAAATGCATGAAGGCAATAAGCTTCTGCACACATGCATAAACATTGAAAATAGTTGCATTTATAAAGTAATATTCTGTTTAAAAATTGTCAATTTACGAAGTAAACAAGCCATTTGAAGCCAGGAGGAAGTTTTGACAAAATGAACTAGTATTCAGATTCAGATTGGCTTACTTTGAGGAAACACAAGCAAGGAATCTTTTGGGTGACATTACGGCGACAAAATGCCTCATGTGTGTGCTGTGTTAGGCAGGGTTTATTCAGAAATGGTAAACTGGCCGAATTACTTTTTTACAAATACTTGCTGCTCCCATAGACACTAGCACTAGAGTTCCCTCTAATAAGTTCTGTAGTAAACCCTATGTTCTTTAGGACTGTCCCTGAAAACATATCTCTGCATGTAGCCCTGCAGCTACTGGGTCGGCTGGTGCATGGACGTGCCTGCTGCAGCCAGGGGGAGCTAGTGCGTCAGTTCCAATCCAAGTGGGAGGGTGCCCCTGTGGCACGTAGGCAACTGCTGGACGCCCTGCAAGCTCTAGGGCCGGAGCGCCCTCGGGGAGGAAACTGCTGGCGCCTGCCTGCCCCATCCTTGCAGCGGCTTGGCATGCCGCTCTCACGGTCAGTAACGCCCAACAAAATGGGCAGCAGGAGCACTGTGGGTTACAAAAAGTATGGCGCATGCCTCACTTGTTGTCAACTTGCTCTACTACAATACTTTTCGTTTGGCAAATTGTTTCAACACGAATGGCAGCTAGCAGCATAAACAGACTGGGGAACACAGGAAGACAACAAAAGCTGGACTGGCACTGTGCTTCCAACTGATATTTTAATCAATAGCCTTATATTTTTTTACCTGACATTATAGTTCCCTCGTCTGATCGAGAGTTGTGCATCTTTGTAATACTCTTAGCTCTTTCAATTTAAGGTACCTGCTGGAAGGTCAGAACCAAAATTGCTATTTGGCATTTTTGTTCTACAATTATGTGTACATATGATATGCCAAGCCTTCCACCTTCTTTGCGCAATCTTGTTTAACTCTTTAAGGGTGAAATTTTTTCTAGAAATGCATGTCCCCAGGGTCACATTTTTATAGCAAATTTAAATTCTTTAGATTGGCTTACTTTGAGGAAACACAAGCAAGGAATCTTTTGGGTGACATTACGGCGACAAAATGCCTCGTGCGTGTGCTGTGTTAGGCAGTGTTTATTCAGAAATGGTAAACTGGCCAAATTACTTTTTTACAAATGTAGTGAAATTCAAGCAACCTATTTTTATGTTTTAAATAGGTTTGGCACAATGAAGGCCTGTATTATGTCCACGGAGCAAGAAACATTTAGGAGTGGTAACTCCGCTGTTTGCGGCGACCAGAAAAGGTCACAAGCCCGCGGAGCTGTTGTCATGCTGGCGGCCTGGAAAGAAATTACCGCCGTTGAGAGCGCGCCGGAGCCACCTGCCCGGAGGCTGCATTATTTTTTTTTTTTTTCGCTGCGGCTTCTACGACGCGCCGCATGGTGCCGCCACTGTATGCGGCCCCGTCGGCACATACAACAATTGTGACCTTATCTGGTCGCCCGCACTCGCTCGCGCTGACGGGAGTTTCACCTCCTAAATGTCTTACTCCGTGATTGTGTCACATTCCATTTAATTTTTTGTTCTTATCATGTGTCTCACCGAGGGTATGATCCCAGCAAAGATGTCAGTGCAGTGACCTCCGAGCTGCACCTGAACTAATGGCATAGAGCCAGAAGAATGAAAAATGAAGTGGATTGTTAGAGAATCCAGCCTCAGGGACACATGGCCATAGGGAAACTGAGGCATGGCGTGTAAGCATCCACCAGCAAACTCGGTGGTGCACACCCATCATGAAAGCAAAGGGAGTGAGAAGCTTGCTGTGATCTATTGCTGGCTTGCTAGAGAAGATACTATCAGCTCTTACACGCCTTGCAAGCAAAATGACAGCAAATACTCAGTTGCTATCTGTTGCTACAGTCGAACCTGGATATATCGAACTCGAAGGGAACAGCGAAATAGTTTGATATATTGATAATTCTATATACAGAAATCAGTTGGAGGCGTCCCTCGCAGTAGCAACAAATGGTGGCTTATCGGAGCATTCAAGAACGGCGAAGTCTATGCACCCTATGTGAAGGCGCACTTTCTAATCTTTGACTGCTTCTTGCTCTGGAAAATAAAGTTTAGAATGCTGCTTTCGATCCTCTCGAGTCTTTCCAGGTGCAATAGTCTGGCGCCCTCCATTTCACAGCAACAAAACCGAATCAGGCTGAATGCTGACGCCAGCTCAGCGGTTGTGCACGGGCGCATTTCCTCGTGGGTGCCAGCAATTCCTGCCACAATGTCCTCGTCAGCTAGAGCGGCAAAACCTGTCAGCGTTGACAAAATCGTCAACAGTCACGTCGGGCGGGACGGCGCCCAGAAAACGGAACACGCAAAATGCCTCGTGCAAATATCCGTATTCATCTGAGGCTTCCAGACATTCCAGACAAGGCAGGTCTTGCCACTGCAAGACCTGCCTTGCAGAAACAGTTGGCCACTGTGTCCTGCTTCATGTCATTCCAGGCGCCAGTGATCATCTGAATGGCCCCCAACAGGTCAACCTTCACATCGACTCCCATGCAGAGGTTAATTAGGAGCCGCTGAACAAGTCTCCTCCTGTAGCCGACCTTCACTGCCCCTTTGTGATGCCCTGGTACAGTGGCTGCAACCTTGCTGTTGTGTTAGGCAGGAGAAATTTCAACTCTATATGCTGCAACTCATAAGTGGTGTGATAGGCCAAGCAGTTGTCAACAAGAAGGCAAACTCGGCGGCCTGACTTGTCCAATTCAGTGTCCCATGCCCGAAGCTATTCATAAAAAATCTGCCGCGTCATCCACGCTTTCCTGTTAAAGCTGTAGCATACTGGAAGCTGCTTGCAGTTCTTGAAGCACCGAGGTAAGATACTGCTTCTAGTCACAGATGGCCTCAGCTTGCAAGATCCATCCATATTTGCTGCAAGCAAAACCGTAACCTGCACTTTGCTCATCTTCCCACCGTGACGTGCCCCCTCGGAGGTGGAGCGTCTTGCATGGCAGCATTTGCCAGAAAAGTTCAGTGTCATCCGCATTGAAGATTTCTGTGGGAGAAAACTCCGTGGCGATCTTCAGCCACTTCTCAGAAAGCCACTGTTGCATTTCCTGGCTGCTGACAGCTTCACTTTCGCCTAAAATAGCTTTTCCTACAATGCTGTGGTGGCTTTTAAACCTCTGCAGCCACCCAGTGCCCCCACAAAAGTTTTCCTCGCCGAGAGCAGCTTCAAACCATTTCGCCTTTTCCATCAACCTGGGGCCATCTACGGGAATATTTTTAGCTCAGATTTCCAGAAACCACGCATGCAATGCTTTCTCAACTTTCTAAAGAGCCGCAGGGCGCGCACGAAACGCTCCACAGCGACTTTGCTCATCTGCTTTGAGCTTGATATCTTCCTTGGTTTTGAACAGAGTGCTTAAAATGCTCCGTGGAATGCCAAGTGCATCAGCCACCAAGGTCTTCTTCTCCCCCTTTTCGACACCCTTTATAATCGCCAACTTGGTTGCAAGGTCCAAATTTTTCCGTTTCTTTACGTTCGTTGCCACCATAGCTTGCACTACATGACAAAGCCGCACGTCACACACGCCACCCATGGAACATTCACCACACCCAAGAAAAAGCGATGGGCATTCTGTCTGGCACGCGCTGATCTGGCTTTTCGGCGCTTGCATACTACTGCGAAGGAGAAAAAAAGGAGGGAAGGGCGGAGAGAGTAAAGAGAGAGCCCAGCAGCGCTCGGCAGTAATGGCAGTAATGGCCGTAATGGCGGCATGTGCCGTGTATAGGCGCAATGCCTTCCTCATACCCCCGTTCTCTTTTTCGCTTTGTCTCCCCCACTACGACTCCATTGGCTGCATCTGCTCCGTACCGGCCATTGCCAAACCGGTTTTCTAATTCCTTCATGCACGTGGCTTGCAAACGTCATGGGATGCCGTGCGCCTAACGACAGCGGGAGATGTGAGGGCCTTTGGGGAATGGTGCACCTTCCAGGACACGGCACTGCTCTAGACCGGCCATCGCCAAGTCAGTTTCCTTCGCGCACGCGGCTCGCAAACATCACGTGGCATCGCACGCTGAACGACCGCAGATGGGTGCGGGAGATGCCTGTGCCTTTGGGGAAAGCGCACCTTCCAGTGTGCTGCGAGGGGTTCGATATATCGAATGACTTGCAAAATTAGAGTTCGATATATGACACAATTTTTCTATACATTTACACAGGGTTTTCAAGAGCATAATCTATGTGTTTGATGTAACCAATAATTCTAAATATCTGGGTTCGATATATCCAGGTTCGACTGTATAAGTAAACTGCGCCAAGCACTAGACAAAAGTCATCCACAGCATTGCTAATGAGAAGTAATGGGGCTGGCTAAACTCTCGTCGCACGTGATCGGGTAACGAGCTCACTCATGGGACAGGGTAGGTAATCCAAAGAGGCTTACAATAAGAGGGAGGATCTCCCTTTGAGACTTGCTCTTTTATACCTTTTTAGTCTCAGCGAGAGGACTTTCCTGCTCTCTGAGGGACAGATATTTTCCCCCTTACTTGCAAGTCTTGTGGAATGCTTGTTATGGAGATGTCGGAAAGTGAGGGCTGAACGGGGCATGGTGTGATCCCTGTGCCTTCTACCAGCTGCCTTTGCAGGTCACGCAATGAGCTGGAAGAAATGGCGCATGTGCTTGCCACACCAAACCTGCCTGCATATACTTACAACACAAGGCTAAACATGGATAGAAACAAAAAGACAACACCGAGTCCATGCTTAGCCTTGCACATTAAGTATATTCAGGATGACCCACCAACTAGCCCAAACGTTTACCTTACTAAGTGACTGAACAGTGCACAGTGGCATTCATGCGAAGTTCAATCTTGAGCATCGCTTCTGTAAGCCATCGTTTGGTTGTATGACTGCAATTGATAGGTCATGCGAAGAGGTGCATACATTGGAGCTGTTTAGTGCAGTAATTGACTTCATGCTGCAGAGTCTGTTATTTTTTTTTATAGACCTGCTGCAGTTTTGTGGCGGAAAATCGCCTTAGTGGCACTTTGTGAGTGTGGAAATTGTGTTGTATTATTCAAGCAGATGGAGCCCTCTAGTAGATTGAAGCCTCCCCACAATACGATTCACTATTAGTAGGGCTTTAATGTGAAAGACAACCATGCTTTTTCATGACGAATAATTACTGTTTTGGTATAATTTTATTCACATGCTTTCACGTGCAGCAAATGTTTCACCTTGCCTGTATTTTTTTTACTGATAACTTCATCATCATTACCACATTTGTGTTCTGATGTCTGGACAGCCTGATTAAGAAGATACCTTTCTGGCACAATATGTCTTTATAAGATGAACCAAGATGCACCGTTTCTGAAAAAAATGCACATGTCAATAAATCGTCTTATGCATTATTGGCATTTTCAAGGCCATCACATTATTATCTGGGCATGATGCCCCTGTTGGCAGGAACATAAATATTTACATCAGTCCTGCAACAAGAAGTAACATGTCAGGATCTTACGTTTCTTGTGCTAAACCAACAACATGCCTCTAGAAAGCGATGAAAGAGCCTGGCTTTCCTATACTCGCGGACAACTTTCTGTGGCAATGAAGGGAAAGCTACGGGTACGTGGCTGCTGCACACGTGTTATGGCACCAAGTACTCCACCATCGTTTGACAGTGCTTTTGGTTGCTCGGAACATACACTGAATCAGTGCAGCTTCACGCGAGACGGTTTCACATTTTCCCAGACACAGAAGGGAAAAGCCGCAAAGTTAGTAAACTTTTACATTCAGTGGTGTGTTTTATCTTATTTAATTGTTGCTAATAAGATGTTTATATTTTCTCTTCCCCAACTTAAACTAATGTGGATGAAAACACTGGACTCTTTTCAGAAGCGCCCTCACTTGTGCCTTCTTGGTTTCCGTAGCTTTCCCTTCATTGCCATGTAAAGTTGTCCGCAACTACAGCAAACAGTTATTTTGACTACGCGTTTGTTTTCAAGTTCACACCTGAGAGCAACTGGATGGTTCAATCAATTGCCTAGTTTAAAGGCAGCTGTATAGCTGCATCCACTAGACACTATCATGCATTAAATATGCTATAGTAGAACCTCGTTCATACAGTTTAGAAAGAAAAACGCACTAACTGGGAAAACTTACGATCTGAAGTAACTAAAAACTTTGACAAACTCAGCTGTAGTTCACATCTATGTAATGTGAAGCGTTGCGTTAATTGTTGCGCATGAGGCATGATATGCCGACAGGCGTGGAGCTGGTGGGGCTTCGGCGGCTCAAGACATGTCTTCTTGTTTAAGGACGGCGACGGGAAACAAATGAAATTTAACTGGCGGGCGACACCAGATGCCACTGAAGCAAAACATAATGCTCACATCGCAGCACCTGTGTCAGGGAATGGCGGTGTATTTGGATCATCGCCCTCTAAAAGCGTGCAGTACACACTCTTCCAGTGGCACTATACCCCACACGCTGTAAAACAGACGGGTGAAGATGCTTATTGTAAAAAGTTTTGGCGGCGATAGCTGTGAATGCAGCATTCGATAACCCGGGAGGAGATTTGCTGGTACTGGTATAAGAAACTGAGCACGCGCTGGCTTTTCACATGAGACGTGCAGGCGGTTACTTTCTCGATTGCACGCGCCTTCCACCGTTTCTTGTTTACATGGGATCCAGTGGCCGGAAAACATACCATACGATCGCAATCTGCAGCATGGGAATGGCGGTGCATTTGGATTATCACCCACTAAAAGCGTGCAGTACGGATGGTTCCAACGGCACTATGCCCCATGCGCTGTGAAACATATACCATATTTACTCGCATAATGATTGCACTCGCGTAATGATCGCACCCCTGAATTTTGTCGTCAAAATTCGATTTTTTTTTATTTCCCCGTGTAATGATCGCACCCCAAACTTGCCGCAGCGATATGTCGCGTGCCGAGTCTAGCTAATAATGATCACGCTTACCATCTGTCGAATGCTACGCGAACGACTCTTCAAGACAAACCAAGCGGTCTGCACGCACCAAGCATTCTTAAGTAGGTGCCTCATTTCATTACTTTCATCACTTTCCGCACTTCCATGACAAAAAGAGGTACAACCAAACTTGCCTTTATTATGTGTCGGCTTTATAATGGTTGTGGTCAACAACAAAAAAAGGCGCCTTTCGATTCTTCTCATCTGCACTCATGGGCATACAACAAATCGCGAGCGGCAGTGATAGTAGCCACGTTTACACTGATATGTCAAAAGTGTACCTTATTCATACACCAACGTTTGTAACACAGCTAAGATATTCACCCACCCTTAGCGCAGACGTGCGGTATTAGGATAATAGTGAAGACAGATGCCGCAGTTTCCGCAGCATGCCCGCCATGTGTTTCTATGTCACTGGCAGCTAAGCGCGCCCATCTGTTTCTGCCCCCTCAAAGTGGACATGGCTACGTTATTGCCGCAAACTTGCCGATATTAACAATATTATTCATTACTGATACGGAAGAAACTGTTTCGATGCATGTAATGTACTCGCGAGAAGAAAAAAAAATCGCGTTCGGCACATTCAGCTTGCTCCACCGGCCGCCATTTTTGTTTTGGTGTCCCGCACCCGCATCCCGCAGTAAACGCGGGACGAAAAAAAAATTTTTTTTTCGCGGGAAATTTAACCCCCGTAATGATCGCACCCCTGAATTTGCGTCAGTTTTTTATGACCAAAAAGTGCGATCATTATGCGAGTAAATACGGTAGCTGAAGATGCTTATTGCAATAGGGCTGGCGGCGATGGCTGCGAATGCGACATGCAACGACCTGTTTTCACGTGAGATAGGCAGGCGAGTATAAGCACCGGGTGGTCATCGCAAGACACTAGCAGCTAGCTGGCGAAAAGCGCATGAACGGCAACAGTAAGAGTACTGGAATGTGAAGCACATGATGGGACAAAGGTGCACACGGCACACCCACTGACTTCGCTGTATGGCTTTTAAGGCCTGACGTACCGGAAAATGCATTTTCTTGTGTGTGCTCTTAAGAAAGGTTGCCATTTGTATAAGGCTGGTCACATTCATGGCATCAGGTAGTATATAAAGTAAAAAACGAATCCACGGAGGGAGTCCAAAACAGAGCGTGCGGAGGCTGTCTTCTTTTTTTTTTTTTTTTTTTTTTTTTTTTTTTCACCATCGGCGATCGCCGAGAGACCAAATGCAATAACAATGCGTTACACTGTCTCAAACTTCAATCTTATACCACGATGCATCAGCTCGGCGACCCAGCGCTCACGGTCGGCACAATACACAAGGTTGCACGGTCAAATCCCGGTCATGGCGACCCCATATCGATGGGGGCAAAATGCAAGATCGCCCATGTCCCGTGCATTGGGGCATGTTAAAGATCTTTGTTGGTTAAAGTTAATCCGGAGTTCCCCCACTACAGCATACCTCAAAATCAAATCATGGTTTTGGCACGTAAAACGCCAAGATTCCTTCACAGTCGGTGCAAAAAGCACCGGCGGCGATGCGCACCGAGTATCGCATTTCATTTGTTGAGCACTGTATGTAGCTAGCGTTGCTTAGACACTGCGCTTACCCAGGCTTCCTGCCATAGCATTTGATAATGCCGCAATGAAAACCGATTGAACCGAATGGCCCTACCAGCTTCAGTAATGTTTCAGTAACTGTTCATGCACCCAAAAAAGTTGCAGTTCCACACTAGAGGTGAAGCATCGATAATGATAGCAAATTAGTGGACAGCTATACGAAGTAAGGATAGTAGTTTTATCGGCCATATTAACTGGTAAACATAGGCACACTAACTAAATTAGCAGTTATGGTATCACGCACTCACAAGCAAACAAACACAATCTCACTCTATCACCGCAGAAACTGGCTGTCAAAACGCTGGCGGGAGGAAACGCGGCAGCAGCAACGATCTAAGTGAGCGCGGAGAACACAGCACGCACAAAGCTATAAGCCGTGGACACACCTAGACTCTGCCCCCAACACAAATCGCTCTCAAGATACGGCCATGCTACCACGCACCGCCGCCGCATGCGTAGTTGCAGCCAGAGTAGTACAGAGTAGAACGCTGCCCCCCCCCCTTCCTCCCTTTGCACACTTTCACTCGCACATACAGTTTAGGGCGCGTGGTGAAAGTTACCTATTGCCCTTGGACTTTATACGGAACCTCACGACGACGCCAACGGCAGAAATGCGCTTGGAGTGTCCATATAATTGCTAGCACAATAAAATGCAATGCAGAATGGTAATCAGAAGAAATCAGAAAATGCAAATCAGAAGAAATGACGGAACACATTCAACCAACGTAGCCAGCGGCGGCAGCTGCTGCCCCCGCCTCGGCCGTCACATGCCATTACATATGCGGCGCCACCGCATGAAAGTGCCATCGGTCCAAACTCATTCTGCGCCCCGTGCCTATTGCGATGAAGCTGCCAAGGCGGGCAGCTGCTGTTCTCAATCACACATTTTCTTGTTTACATTGGATCTAGCAGCAGCAAAACGTATCATACGATCACAGTTTGGTGATGTACTGAATGTTCATGCCAAAAGATCATGTTTTCCGGGAACATATTGCCACGTGGTAGTGACGGTGAAGAAAGCAGCCAAACTGGGAACGACGAAACTAGCGTTTTATTGGGCAAACTTCTGGCCCTCAAGAAAGGCTACTCTCAAAGAACGGCGACAGTGGCGAACACAGTCGGCGATCATCCAAAATCTGATCAGCGGGTCAAGCGCGTCGGCTTTTATACATCAGTCGTCGAATGTTCCAGAGTAATCGCTGGGACCCGCGTGCCTTCCACAAAGTTCTGCATTATTCGCGCCGCGCACACATGCAATCAGATTACACAAGGTTTGGTCACAGACAGCGGATGGAAGCATCGATAACATTCCAGAAACTTCCGATACATGCAGGCGCGTCCTGCGCTGTGCAATAACAATTGTTAGGCGGTGAAACGTGTCGCCCGATAAAGACAAACAAGTACACGTGTCAATACTCCCCTCTTAAAAAGCATCGACCCGATGCTGCAAACAAACAAAAGTAATAAAGAAAAACACCTGTAACAAAGAAAGCAACAAAATAAGGAAGTTCGTCAGCGCCCGTAATAGGGTTTAAGACGCACCACGTGGACCACTTCAGATCCTGTGCGGCACCGCTGTGAATGTGAAATGCCATCTGGCACGACCTCATAGTCCAGTGCGCTGATACGTTGAACGACCTTGTAGGGTCCGAAATAGCGCCGTAATAGTTTCTCACTCAGTCCTCGTCGGCATATCGGGGTCCAAACCCAAACACGGTCGCCAGGCTGGTACTCGACGAAGCATCGTCAGAGGTTGTAGTGTCGGCTGTCGGTACGCTGCCAGCTCTTGATCCGTAGGCGGGCGAGCTGTCGGGCTTCTTCGTCGCGCTGAAGATAGGTAGCGATGTCAAGATTCTCTTCGTCAGTGACGTGCGGCAGCCTGGCGTTGAGCGTCGTCATCGGGTTCCTGCCGTAAACCAGCTTAAACGACGTCATCTGTGTTGTTTGTTGCGCTGCCATGTTGTAAGCAAATGTTACGTACAGCAGGACGGCATCCCAGGTGTTGTGTTCGACATCGACGTACATTGCTAGCATACCGGTGAGGGTGTTATTCAGGTGCTCCGTAAGACAATTCGTCTCTGGGTGATAGGAAGTTGTCCTCCTGTGGCTTGTATGGCTGTACTGCAGTATGGCTTGGGTGAGCTCCGCTGTAAAGGCTGTTCCTCTGTCGGTGACGAGGACTCCTGGGGCGCCATGTCGCAGCAAGATGTTCTCGACAAAGAATGTCGCCACTTCGGCTGCACTACCTTTCGGCAGTGCTTTCGTTTCAGCGAAGCAGGTGAGGTAGTCCGTCGCCATGACGATCCACTTCTTTCCATTTGTTGACGTCAGAAAGGGTCCCAACAAGTTCATCCCAATCTGCTGAAATGGTCAGCAAGGAGGCTCGATTGGCTGTAGTAATCCCGCTGGCCTTGTCGGCGGTGTCTTGCGTCGCTGACAGTCTCGGCATGTTCTTACATAACGGGCGACGTTGGCAGTTAGGCGCTGCCAATAATACCTTTCCTGTATCATCGATAGTGTCCGGGAGAATCCGAGGTGTCCAGCGGTCGGATCGTCATGTAGGGCGTGCAATACTTCTGGACGCAGCCCTGAGGGAACAACAAGAAGTTAGTTGGCGCGGACTGGTGAGAAGTTCTTCCTTACAAGTAGGTTGTTTTGAACCACAAACGAAGACAATCCTTGCTTAAATGCCCTAGGGACGTCGATGTGCCCTTCCAAATACTCAACGAGGTTTTTCATCTCCTGGTCTGCTCGTTGCTGTTCAGCAAAGTCTTCCGCGCTTAATATGCCAATGAAGGCATTGTCATCCTCATTATCTTGCGGAGGCGAGTCAATGGGGGCGCGTGATAGGCAATCGCCATCAGAGTGTTTTCGTCCGGACTTGTAGATTATAGTGATATCATATTCTTGCAGTCTTAGGCTCCACCACGCCAGCTGTCCTGAAGCGTCCTTTAAATTCGCTAGCCAACACAAGGCGTGATGGTCGCTGACGACTTTGAATGGCCTGCCATAAAGGTAAGGGCGAAATTTCGCTGTAGCCCAAACGATGGCGAGGCATTCCTTTTCGGTTGTAGAATTGCCTTCCGCTTTTTAAAACGACCGGCTAACGTAAGCGATCACACGTTCAAGTCCGTCTTTTCTCTGGACTAGGACAGCACCGAGGCGTCAGTGTGGATTTCGGTATCGGCGTTGTTACGTTTCGCCTCCGACGTGTGGTATAGCCGGCGCGGATGCAACGGACGCCGGGGTTTTGTTCACAGCGGCAGACATTTTGGCCAGTTCAGCGCTGCCCCAACGCCTCCTACCAAGCGCGTCCAGGCATGTTTCAATGCCATGTGTCTTCGTGTGTGTGTGTGTGTGTGTGTGTGTGTGTGTGTGTGTGTGTGTGTGTGTGTGTGTGTGTGTGTGTGTGTGTGTGTGTGTGTGCATGTTGGTGCCCACGCTTTTCAAAGCGCGGCAGCTGGGGAGAGGAGCTCCCCAACTGTGAAGCGAGGAGGTCTGACCGGCGCCGGCCCGGCGGATACGTCACTTCTTGTCACAACGTGTCCGTGCGCCGCCGTCACGTGCGCCTCTATCGAGGCGTTCCTTCTTGCCCTCGACTCCGAGAGTATAAAAGCAGCTGCCCCTGGACGCTAAGAGAGAAGCTTCGATTTCTTCAATCGAGTAACGTGGTCTCCCGTTTCTCCGCTTCGGTCGACCTGACCGGCTGCTCTTTTGCGATGCTAGAATAAACAAGTTGTTCTGTTAGCAGTCGACTCATGCTTTGCCAGGACCTTCGGATGCTTCCAGCTGTGCCCCAGGCCGCCAGGCCAATGCTACCCTTGAGGCTTGCGACCCATTTGCAACAGCGTCCTCGTCGAAGAGCGCAATTACTGGGGGCGACTGTATGCGTCGTTTGAGTTCTTCAAATGCGTCGGCCTGCGGTGTTTCCCACTTGAACTCGACATACATGTAGTTAGATGTGTCAGCGGCTCAGTGATGCGTGAAAAGTCCTTGACAAAGCAGCTGTAGTAGGCCTACATGCCAAGGAATCGACGCACTGCCTTGTCGATAGGCTGTGGGAACTTTGCGATGGGCTGTGGAGACTTTGTAGTCTTCTGCGGGTCGGGCCGGACTCCAGACTTGCTGATGACTTGGCCTAGTAACAGAACCTCATCGTAAGCGAAGCGGCACTTTTTTGTCTTCAGAGTGAGCCCTGATGACTTGATGGCCTCTAGTACTGTCGCTAGCCGCCTAAGGTGATCGTCGAAATTTCCAGCGAAGACGACGACGTCATCCAAGTAAACAAGACAGGTCTGCCACTTTAATCCTGCTAACACCATGTCCATGACGCGCTGGAGCGTTGCAGGCGCCGAGCACAGTCCGAATGGCATGACCTTGAACTCGTAGAGGCCGTCTGGCGTGATGAAGGCAGTCTTTTCGCAATCTCTTTCGTCGACTTCTATTTGCCAGTAGCCAGACTTGAGGTTCATGGATGAGAAGTATTTAGCGTTGCAGAGCCAATCCAATGCGTTTTCTATCCGTGGGAGGGGGTATACGTCCTTCTTCGGGATCATGTTTAGTCGACGATAATCGACGCAGAAACGTAGGGCTCTGTCCTTTTTCTTCACCAAGACTACAGGAGATGCCCATGGGCTTTTCGACGGCTGAATGATGTCGGTGCAGCATTTCGTCGACTCTTGCCTAACAGTGTCACGTTCTCGCGTCGAAACTCGGTAAGGGCTCTGTTGGAGTGGTCGAGCGCACTCTTCGGTGATTGTGCGATGCTTTGCGACTGGTGTTAGTCGAATCCTCGATGACGTCGAAAAACAGCCTTTGTATCGTCGGAGCAGACTTCTGAGCTGTCGCTGCTTAATCATGGGGAGACTTGGATTTATGTCCTAGTCTGGCTCGGGAACTATGGTCGTCGGGGTAGATGCAGCAGAATTCGAGAGGACGAACCCATTTCTGGTTTCCAGAATTTCCTCAATGTATGCGATCGTCGTGCCCTTGTTGATGTGTTTGAACTCCTGGCTGAAGTTTGTCAGCAACACTGCCGTTTTTCCTCCGTGCAGTCGAGCGATCCCTCTTGCAACACAAATTTCACAGTCTAGCAGTAGACCTTGGTCACCCTGGATGACGCCTTCTATGTCGGTAGGTGTTTTGGTGCCGACGGAAATGACAATGCTGGAGCAGGGCAGGATGCTGACTTGACTTTCAAGCACGCTTAAGGCATGGTGACTACGAGAGCTCTCCGGCGATATCGCTCGATCTTCCGACAGCGTTATCGACTTCGACTTCAGGTCGATGATTACGTCGTGTTGGTTCAGGAAGTCCATGCCGAGAATGACGTCTCGTGAACACTGTTGGAGGATAACGAAGGTGGCAGGGTAAGTCCGGTCATGAACGGTAACTCTTGCCGTGCAGATCCCAGTCGGTGTGATGAGGTGTCCTCCAGCGGTCTGAATTTGAGGGCCTTCCCATGCAGTCTTAACTTTCTTCAACTGGGCGGCGATGGGTCCACTCATGACAGAGTAATCAGCTCTTGTGTCTATTAAGGCGGTGACTGCGTGGCCGTCAAGAAGCACGTCGAGGTCGGTGGTTCTTTGTCTTGCGTTACAGTTAGGTCCTGGCGTCGGATCTCGGCTGTGTTGCGTTGGCCTGTGGCTGGTGCATGGTGTCGTCCTTCGTCGGCATATTCTTTACTTCCAGATTTTGTCAGGACGGCGGCGTGTCGTTATGTCGTCGAGGTCGTTTCTTCGGCGTCTTCGTCAGCGGCGGAGGATCTTCGTCAGTTGACGAACAGCAACCGCACCTCCATTGGTTGCTGCTTTTAGTTTTCCGGATATGGGCTCGCAGACCGGCCCCAGGCTGGGCCAGTGTTTAGGTCGGCGCTGCAGTGACAGGTAGCGGCCTGGTGACGGTGAACGGGACGGTCGTCAAGGGCTCCACTGAGTGGTGGCGAGGTAGTCGGCGATATCGCAAGGTCCTTCGCCAAGCTGTGGTCACGGTGCGTTAACGGCGAAACCTCGCAGTCCCATCTCCCGGTATGGGCATCGGTGGTGCACCATGGCCGGCTTATCCGCACTGATAGCAGAGCTGGCGGTGGTCGGGGGCTCGCCAAATGTCCGTCTTCCTCGCGTAGGTGCGTTGGGCGACGGGTGGGCATACTGGCGGCGGTGGCTGCGGACGACAGAATTGCGGCACAACAGGGCCCTGGCACAGTCGCGGAGGGGGACCTTGACGGCATGCGACGGTGGCGTATGTCATCCCTTCTGGCTGGGGCTGTGGTAATTGTGGTTGCACCTCGGGAACTCCAAGCGATCGCTGCACCTCTTATTTCACGACGTTGGCGATCGAGGCCACTTAAGGCTGCGACGAAGGCAAGACCTTGCGCAGTTCTTCGCGTAAAATGGCCGTGATGGTCTCGCACAAATCGTCGAGGGCCAGTGATTGAATTCCTGCGTAGTTGGTAGAGTTCGTGTGGCAGTTGAATTGCTGGTTCCGCATTTCGAGTGTCTTCTCGATGCTGGTGGCCTCGCAAAGGAACTCTTCTATGGTCTTCAGTGGGTTTCAAAGCATTGCGCCAAAAAGTTCTTCCTTCACACCACGCATGAGTAGGCGGACTTTCTTCTCTTCGGGCATATCCGGGTCGGCGTGGCGGAACAGATATCTCATTTCTTCCGTAAAGATGGCACTGTTCTCGTTAGGTAGCTGCACTCGGGCGTCCAGCATAGCTTAGGCCCTTTCCTGGCACACGACACTCGTAAAGGTGCGCAGGAAGCCACTACAGAACAGGTCCCATGTTGTCATGGTCGACTCTTAGTCCTCAAACCAAGTTCTGGCGGCATCTTCTAAGGGGAAGTATACGTGTCGCAGCTTGTCGTCGGAGTCCCTGTTGTTGAAAGTCCTGATTCGTTCGTAGGTTTCCAGCCAGGATTCCGGGTCTTCAGTCGCTGCTCCATGGAAGATCGGTGGGTCCCAAGGTTTTTGCAGACTAATGGGGGACGCTGGGGCAGCCATTGGGGTTGTCTTGGCCACGATCTTCTTTGTCGTCTCAGGTAGAAGACAAGACCAGCGTGGGTGGCTAGCACGCTGGTCTTGGGCGATGTTGGTTTTGTCCTCGGGCTTTGGGCTTGGATCGCAGCTTTGCGGGGGCGTTCGGTACATGAACGCACAAGCACCTCCACCAGATGTCACGTGGTAGTGACGGTGAAGAAAGCAGCCAAACTGGGAAAGACGAAACTAGCGTTTTATTTGGCAAGCTTGTGGCCCTCAAGAACAGGCTACACTCAAAGAACAGCGACAGCAGCGGACACAGTTGGCGATCGGCGAAAATCTTATCAGCGGGTCAAGCGCGCCAGCTTTTATACATCAGTCGTCGAATGTTCCAGAGTAATCGCTGGGACCCGCGTGTCTTCTACATTATTCGCGTCGCGCATACATGCAATCAGATTACACAAGGTTCGGTCACAGACAGCGGATGGAAGCATCGATAACATTCCAGAAACTTCTGACACATGCAGGCGCGTCCAGTGCTGTGCGATAACATTTGTTAGGTGGTGAAACGTGTCGCCCGATAAAGACAAACAAGTACACGTGTCAATATGAACCGGTAACGTATGAGCGTTACTGTATTGGATCATTTCTTGTGTCCTCGATCGTGAGCGTTGGCGCCAAGAAATCGTACATAACCATATCAACGAGGTTCCATTGTATATCCTTTCTATCAATGCACTGAGATGTTCAAGTACAGTTAATTTGTCCACACCATAGAATGCTGAAATGTTTTATTCAGTCATGTAAAATATTTACTGCCTGTTGAATTTCTTTCATATATTGTTAAATATTATGGGGTTTAACGTCCCAAAACTGCACGGCAGATCATGAGGGATGCCGTAGTGGAATGTTCCAGATTAATTTTGACCCCCTGGGGTTCTTAAACAGGTACCCAATGTGTGGTACATGGGCATTGTTGGATTCTGCTCCCATCTGAATGTGGCCGCTGCAACTGGGATCAAATCTGCAACCTTGCACTTAGCAGCACAATACCATAGCCAGTGGACCACCACGGTGGGCTTTCATGTGTTGTGACCCACTGATTTTGCACTGTATTTTGTACACCTCACACTTGAAATAAGCCTGTACAGCTGCAATATGTTAAACTGTGGGTGTTCTATAAAATTTTTGCATACAAATTAAATATGAGTACCTAGCTTCTAATATTGAATAATGATATACTGATGCATTTATTAGCATGTTTGGTTAGTTTAACATGTTGAAACATCGCAATTACATTGTCAATAGCAAGAAATTAGGCTAGTAAGCCGTTATATTAAAAGATTGTGTATAAGACTAATGTTAACATTGACAATTAAGTAATTCCCTCTAGTTGTTTGTTCTTGCCAACCTGTGCCTTACTATACAATGTCGAACACCCTTAAACTCAGAGGCCTTGTGCCTCTGTGCCAGCTGCCACTCATCGCATTTGCTATGAAGCAATAAGCTCAGGATTGGGGGTGGCATGCACCCCTGCTGTCAGCAAAAGAAGGGTGTGCAAATATTCTAAACTTTCGAATAACGAATCGAATAGTCACTATTCATAAATGCGATTATGTTAAAGCGAAGCTTTGTTTGCCTTTTCTTCTATTTTCCCACTGTTGCTGCTGCTGCTGCTATCCGGCAAACTGCGTCGGGGGGGGGGGGGGGTTCAGAGCGTGTATATACAGGGAAGGAGTGTGGCAGAGAAGAAAATAAGCGCGAGGAACTCATTTGGACTGCACCGCATCGAATGTGCGCAATGCTCTCTGGAGCTACTGGCTCATCGCCACATTAGTGTGTTGAAGGCTGTAATTATCTGTGACCCCTTGCAAGCGCTTACCTTTCTAGCAACATGCAAGTCCAGAGGGAAGCTAGATAGAATGGAAGAGAGGAGGGCGGGAGGAGGCAGAGAACAGGTAGAACCGATGCAGTCGTGAAACACGTGAATAACAGCCTTGCCACTCTACGCTCAGAGTTCCCATACAAATACAAGGAGGGGGTATAGGGAAAATGTGACGTAAGAAGGCAAGGAAATGCTGGATATACTTAAGTTCAAGGTACGGTGCGTTTCTGCTATTTCTGAAAAATATAACCATGCAAATATGTCTAGTGGGCAACTTACGCAGGGCATGCAAAAGCAGAGTCGCATTCATTAAAGTGCACCGCAGGGTCTAGGCGACACAACGGAAGCAGTCGCACATCAGATCAACACTTCTCTGCCTGCCGCAAGAGCTTTGCAGCTATGGCATTGCTCGAGATCGCGGATTTGACAGAGACAGCCATATTTCAATCGGGGCGAAATAAAAAATGCTCACACACTTTGATTTAGAGACACATTAAAGAACACCACGGTGCCAAAATTAATCTGGAGTGTGCCACTACGCCCTGCCTCATAATCCAATTGTGATTTTGGCACGTAGATCCCCATAATCCAATTCAAGTTTAGTGCTTCTGCCAAGATGCTATGTTCCATGTGAGGCAGTGACAATGCTCAGCCCTCTCAGAGTTTAATATGGTGCACAACAATGCCTCAAGCAAACACTTCTCCCTTTATGTTTTGTGTACTACGCAGACAAAGAGCAGTGGTACACGCAAGGTATCATTTAACATCAACATCACTGCTAATTATCGTCAGTCAATGCAAACAGCACAGAAAGCTTCGCTTACATCAATTCCCACAGTGCGTAGGATCCAGCTTTTCAAATATTTCACAACATTAACTGGGCCCAAATGAACGTAAAATTGGAGCAAAAGTGCGGTAAATTTTCACACCCATGGGCATAGTATAGACATAAAACATCAGAACTTGCGTAGTGGAGCAGGCTACGCCTCTTAGGTAGCCATACTGTAGAGGTTGTACAGCGATCATTCGCACACTCTGAAGAGCCTTGTGCATGCGAAAAAACTAGTTGTTTGCTCCTAAGTTTCATTTGTGCTTTTATTAAACAACTCACCCTAGCGTACTATGTAATGACAGAAACTTGCTAATATTAAGAATACTGGGATGTGAACATTGTTTTATATTAGTTGTGATAACGGCTGTTCATTATTCGAAAGCTATTCGAAAAGTATTCGATCCCGTCTCAAAAATCACTATTCACACACCCCTCTACAGCAAACCCATGCCCCTTGCTACTGAGAAGCTGGCTTTCACGCAAACCTTAGACGTTCTTAGCTGAGCACGTTTTGCAGGTGAAATTTCGCCCAGCGCCATGACATTATCACAAAATTCAGCACAAAATCAGACACATATTGTTTGATTAGATAGAAGAAAATGCTAATAACCGTGTTTGCTTCCATACAGCCAGCAATATACGTAGCCAACCAAATATCCAGAAATTTTCAAATACCTAGTTTTTTAATCGAATACGAATATTAAAAATATAATATTCTATATTATTTGACATTTTTGAATATTTGCATGCCCCTTGTTCAAACAAATAAGTAAATTAGGCTTTTGTGCACATTGCGTGCGGCTTAGTGATGTGATGCAAGTATACATCTTAGTGATGGTCAACCCTGCAGGCCCGCAGGTCCCCTGGACCGTCTTTGGAGCCGAGAGACTGGAAGTCACACCACCCCGGTCGAGTCACAGCAGTGAAGATGTGGCTCAGTTGCTGCACAACCGTAAAGTGTGGTTTTTGCACAAGTGCTTGCAGATTTGGGAACTCCGTGCAAGACAGGCCCATAGACTTTCCCTAGACTACCATGCAGTAGACTTCAAAGCAGGTCTGCAGTTGTATGGTGCACACTTTTTTGCTGCAGAAGGGAAAATTTGTGCCCTTGGCAGCCAGCAAACCAGCTATTGTGGCACCGTCTACTCTTTTGCAGGAAAATACACCACTTAGCAGGAAACTGTGTCAAGCGTGCTAGTTCTTGCCATCATCGTGTTCCAAAATTTGTTCATTGCTCTTTTAGCAATTGACGCACAAACCTCCTATTAGAACAGGTCTAGTAGCCTCAGAGATGGCTTCTCTGTGTGTGTTCAGCTCTGCAGGTGAAATTGCGCAACCGGGTAAGCACTCCTTTCACTAAACCAAACAGTAGTTCTGCCGAGTGCTTGTATCACTACCGTCTTTTCAGCTGTGCTTTAACTGCAATAGTTGGTGCTAGTTAGTCCATCCCAGTACAAACAACGATCTGCTGACTTGTACTCCAATTTGACCTAGAACGCACAAGACACTCAAGATATGTCTTTATCTAACTTTCCCCAATTTCTGGTGGGCCATCTGGTGAATGATGTAGCACAGCATAGATTGTTGCAGGCTTGTTTTCACCGTGGCACAGTTCCTTCGTACTTTTCAAAGTATTGCTGTAGAATTCTTGCGTCTTAAATAAACAGATTTTTCTTGCTGCAGATTTGCTTAGACCAACTCACTACCTTGCAAATTGTAGTGCATGCATCAAGAAATCTTGGAAAATATTCTCCCAAAATGTTAAAAAATACTGCTTATAAGCGGGGTTGAAACACGTCTTTTCTCTCAGCTCTGGGTCTCCAAGGTTAGGTCAAAGCACTGTAACATGCACCACATCATTTGCATTCTTTCTATTCACATCACCTTACGACACTTCATCGTGTTACTACTTTGCTAATCATTGCACTGCTTGTCCGGCAGTGTGGGGTGCGACAACCAGCAGCAGAATATTTATTCGAATATATGCCGACTTCTCTCTCTCTTTCTCTCTCCAGAAATGTTACCCAAAGTGAGCTATCACCTTATATTTGTGACCAAAGATTCTCATCCTATACTTCTGATAAAAACTACTAAAGTACCAACCTAACAGAGTTTATATGTTTCACCCACCCTAACAGCAGTCTGGAGATTAACCAGACTGGCTTTAGGAAGTGCTGCATGCCGAATGCACTCGATCGCACAGAGGACGACATTGTTTGCGGTGCCAAGGACACTGGCGAAGCATCTGATGAGGCTGACTTCTCTGGCAGTTTCTAACTAGCGAGACTTAGTAGCTGAGCTTACGGTAAATAGGTGCGTCATGCTCCAAGTATTTCATTTTTCTAAAAATATATGGGTCGACCTAGTTTCGAGTGATAATTCTTTATTACTTAGCGAGTTTAATATGCAGGGATCGATCTGTATTCGTGTTCGACCTATGTTCGAGCAAATGCGGTACATCAAGCATCAGAGTTTCCGCCTGCTAAATTAAAGATGTAACATCTGACTGTGCAGCTTAGTTACGTGCAGTACTATGTTTTTGCAACTAAGCAAGTCTCATGTGCCCGTGTGTGTAGTTGATTGCCAGGTTGAGAAACTGTCTCATGCTAAAATTTAAATGATGCTTCATACATAATGCAACAATTTTTTGCCTCCACCCCTCTATACTTAGACAGCTTTATACTTTGCTGGTAACTTAAGGGAAGCTATTTAATTAGTATAGTCATAAAAGTATCACTTTACACGTTTTGCAGTTATTTTAGATCTGCAATGCTTTCTTTGGGACAGCTACTTCACAGTAATTAATGCAGAAAGTTGGGCTAGTTGGTGTTGATGCATTTGCTGAGACATAGCTACTAGCACTAACACGACTAACGGAAAAAAAAAATTGGGACACGACAGAGCGCTCTGTCCTGTCCCAACTTTTTTCTGTTAGTCTTGTTAGTGCTATTAACAATGTCTCAGCAAAAGTTACTTCACACATTACAACCACAGTTTGTGAGTGTAAGTTTGTCAAATTGCACATGATTTGTACACTTTTGTACTTCCAGCATGAATGGTTCCGCATAATCTGTTGTCGAGTCGAAAGAAAGTGTATAACTAAATCTTGATTAGACCTTGTCTTATGTCAGCAAGCTCAACAAAAAATATGGTGTCACCTTCAATAATGTGAAAGCACTTTCTATTCATCACTGGATCCTCGAAAGCCACTCTCTAGGATCTGGCAGATAGTACAAAGTCTTCATGCTCTTCCTCAACAACATTCTTTCCATGCTCTAGCACTTCGCCAGCCTCTGGCGGAAGTGTAAGCCACCGAAGACCAGTTGAAATATTTCAACATGTCTCCCATTGTATTGAGCTGCACCAACTCCTAAAGATGCTCATCTTGAAATTCCTTTCACAATGCCAGAATTGGATGTTGCACTTTCTGCTTTGAGATGATCATCTGCACCTTGACCTGACGGTATTTGATGTACTGCTCCGTGTCACCTGTGTGTGGAAGGTCAGAAAGTCCTGCTGTCATACTGTAACGCCACATGGCGGTCGAGTGCAGCTCTGTAGCTGCAGAAAACCAACCATTTGGTGGCCTTCCTTTTGACAGGAAAAGCACCTTATGAACTGTAATCTTGCCAGTCAGTAGCTTGTGTTGGTAAGGTGATGGAACGGATGATGCTAACTAGATTAGAGTGGTTCATGGAAAAGAATGAACTTTATCCTGAAAAGATGACTGGATTTTGATATGGGATTGGTCTCGTGTCCATAATGAACACTAAAAAAGCAGGTGCTGACTTGTAGAAGCAGTTTTCTTAGAATTAAAAGGTGAATTTGACAATGTACTTCACAGAGCAATTCTTGATGCCTTCAGTAATTTGACCATTGGCAGCTTCCTCTACATGTGGATTGCAAATTACCTAGATGGTTGCACATGTCTTCATGTCTATGAATATTGGTGGAACGAGAAGACACATTGTTGTCCACGGAGTGCTGCAAGGAGCAGTGCTCAGCCCGACCCTTTTCCATGTTGCCCTCATTGGACTTCCCAAAGTAATCCCTTATACAGTACGCATCAGTACCTATGCCGATAATGTGTGCATATAAGTGCCCGGAGTCACGCCAACGCCAAATTCGTGCACGATTGCAGTGAGCTGTGTCTTTAGCGTTTCGGTACCTGCAGTGCCAAGGGCTGCAACGGGCAACAGATAAGTGAACTGCGATAGCGTTCACATGGAAACCTATGTGTCGGAATCCAATTAATATTACTGGCAATGTCATCTATGTGTGACCCACCACAGATATCCTGGCGTTGTCATTGACCATGGAGTTCCATGGTCGAAGCATGTCGCAATGTCAAAGAAAAAATTAAGTGGGCTTGTTTAATTTTTCGCTTTCCAGCCAATATGAAGTGAGGCATTTGCTACTACGGCTGTACCAGGCTCTTCACGTCAGCTACATTTGGTACAGCCTGCCAGTTATATCAGGCATGAGCATGTCATGTTTGTGTACGCTGAAGAGTGCCCGTGCCCAGACGCTTAGAGCATGTGTAAGAGTTCCGGGTTGCACCTCAACTTATGGCACAATTGAGGAAGCTCATGCCACCCCTGTACCTCTCTTTTCACGATGCAAACCTCACCAAGTATTGCTGCAGCAGATGTGGCCTCGCTGATGCCACTCCTCATCAACACTTCCAAATATATGGCTGGACTCCACTTTTTCGAGAGCCATTAAACACCAAAAATCTGCCATACCATCATACTTTGCCCCTGCTGACCTTCCTAATATATCCCCATGGGTCACATCCGAAATATGGGTATGTCTCTCTATTCCTGGTATTTCTAAAAAATTGCGAATACGACCTACCGTGGGCCTTGGACATCTAACACTTGAATATACGTTGAAAGAATGCGGCTTCTCAGTGAATATGATACAGACAGATCTGTCTTCTCGTACAAACTCCCTCCCCCTTCCTCACAGAACAGAAAGTTTCAGGAGGTGGGCTCCGAAAGAGCCACATAGATGAAAGGGAAAGCTTGAATGTGAAAGTAAGGCGAGGCCTGGTGGCAGTATGAAGGGGGGGGAGGGGTTCATGAGGGCGATCCCCTCTCCCATGCTGAGAACATTATGGTCCCACTCATGGCGCAGCCACTGCCTCATTCCAGATCATGTTAACTGTAACAGCTGAGGGGTGATCCATGCTAAAAATTCCACATTGCGTAATGGCTACAATGCCATGATCGCAGGTTACCTCCAAACATTTATTCAGGCAAGTCGGACAGCAGGCCAACGAAAGTAAGTGAAATTTGGATCATATGACGCTGTCGAAGTTCTAGCACACAGATAAAGATGGGACGAGCATGTGCATAAAACTTGAGGGCATTGTTGCTCCCCACCAGGCCTTTGTGTCTATGAAGAGTTTCTCATTTCTGGTGCTTGACCGAATTGTCGGCCATGCTGCACGGAAGAAAAGAATTCCGAAAATATTACGACTTGCTTGTCTAGGAAACGCATAAGTACCCCCCCACCCCCCAACTCCATTGTTTTCTTCTTCTTCTTTGTTTGCTTTCCCTTGTCTCTGACTTTCATTACGTTAATAAACTAGAGAAGAGCTTGCTGCTAGCCTAGTTTGAACGCACTGTTAAGAATGAAAACGGCAAAAGGACGGGACAACAAAGAAGGGCCTACAGAATGCCTATTTGCGCACGGCAAAATATATCAAGGACGAGGGTGCTGGGCGAGGGAAGCTAAGAAACTGCCGCAATAAACAGGTCGGAGGGCAGGTAAGTCGATGGCCTCGAAGTCCACGCAGAAACAGAAATATAGGAATGTTAGGGGCACTGTGTCGTTCAACAAACCCGGTGAATGTTGAGTGTCACAGTGACTGATGGAAAAGAATTTTAAGAAGGAGAATGGGGCGATGGATACAAGGAGGTGGGGGAGGGACAACGCACATAAAAGGCGTCAAGAACAAAGTTGCCGGATACTTATGGACATAGGGAGTGTGTCTCGTCACTGCCCGATCGCTCAACACCAGGTGGCCGTGGCCAGTCGCCTAGCTGAGGCTCACCTACGCCGTTGTAACACATGCTGCTTGCAGCGGAGAGCCCATCCTTACTAAACGTTTCAGCAATTGACAGAATAGATAGGTGTCAGGAGCCACAAGGCTTTCAAATCTCAAATCTACCACCTTGCCCTTATTTTACTGCGAACTACGGATGTCATAATTTCCACAAAGGCTTCTAAACAGGAAGCAGCCCAGCTTTGAACAGTCTGCCTCATCAGTTCCCGAGTGTGATTAAATAACAATATACATTGCTTGATGACTACAATACCATGATCGCTGGTTACTTCCAAACATTTATTCAGGCAAGTCGGACAGCAGGCCAACGAAAGTAAGCGAAATTTGAATCATATGACACTGTCGAAGTTCTAGCACAAAGCTTCGTTCCTGTATTTTTAAGTCTAGAATAATATAGCATGGCCCACAATGTGAGTGATAGGCAACTTGCATGATAGTGCCTGCTCTCTTATGTACGTAAATGTGCTTGTGCCCCTCTATAAGATCTGGCTGGAAAGCAACTGTTATCTTCCCTGTTACCTGGGCTGCTAGAAGTCTGGCCTGCAAACAAGAAGACGCAGGATAGTATGTACTTTGTTCTTGTTTGGCCCCGTTTTTTATGCTGTTCGTTTTTCCAATCATGTATCGGCTGGGTCATCGCCATACATTATATAAATGCATCCATTCATAAACGAAATTTTAGTTTTTATTAATATCATCATTTTTAAAAATAGCACAAGGATGATAACACAATTTTATGCAAAGTGGCTGCACGCCTCAGCAAAGAAAAACTTTTCTAAAAAATTAAGCAAAGTTTTCTTTCGGCAACGCAAGAGCATGCAACCTCGTGGTTAACGCATTCTTGTTCAGGGAGTGCTAGGAGTTTGTCTTTGCGTGGTGTACAACCTCCGCATATATATATATATAGAGAGAGAGACAGAGAAGGGGGAAGAGTGGCAGTTGTTGGCGCAGAATGCACCCCCCACCCCCCCTCAGTATAAATTTCTAGCTGCAACACTGGTCGGAGAATGTTATCTTAGGCCTTGGCAAGATGTTAAATCTAGTTTTCAGGCCATCCAGGCCTTACTTGACTTTTTGAAAAGAATGGGTCCGGACTGTAGGCTTTGAGTAGACCTAATTGCTTGTTATATGTTTTACACCTCCTATCATCATCATCACCCATCATGTACCTCTTTGTTTTCCCTCTTCCCCTTACCCCAGTACAGAGTAGCTGGCTAGAGGAATGCACCTCTGGCTGAATTCTCTGCATTTGGTATCGTTAAAGTTCTCTCTCTCTCTGGTCACTAACACAAGCATTGTGCTATGGCCACTAGTTGCAGGAATGTATCATTTTACTAATTCAGTAGTAAGTATGTTTAAGTATGTGATGCCCTCCATGTAATAATTACATCATATTTTGTGACATGTGTACAAGGCTTAATGTTACACCTGATTACATGATGCATAGCTATATCTTTCATAAGTGATACGCTATTTTTCTGTCATAAATGTGAGCAGTGAGAGAAGTGTCTTTAGCCTTCGTAGCATTGCCTGCTGTGTATGAAACACAGTATAATATCACTCTTCAAAGTCCAGTGAGCTGAACCACCAAAAGCTGAGACTTATACAAAAGCCAACATCTTTGATGTGTTGGGCGATAATACAGACTCTTTTTATTTTATTATTTATTGTGTGTGTGTTTGTTTCCATGGAATTTGCTACAAGTCATATGCACTAAACATGCTTAAATATCAAATAAAATCAAAAACTATTGAATAATCAAGTACAGGTCTGTGTGCATTTATTTGGCTATACAAATATGCAAGTGTTAGGGCAGGCACAAGTCTACAAAGAGAGTAAACACAAGAATAGAGAAAAAGAGGTGGAAATGTAATACAATATTGCAGAACTACTGCTCTTCTCACTGCTCCTACCATGACGTGAATGGAAACATGATTTCATCTGATCAAGCGCTCCTGCGTCTGAGCATGCATTATTTTTGGCCTCTTGAAGTGTAACATCATGCTATCCAGAATTGATCTACAGCTAAGCATGGTTACTGTCATCTTGTAGCAACTGTAGTTACAGTATTATGTTCTCAGCTGTGAGAGTCCTTCATCATGCTATCTTGTGCAAATATGGATATTGGGTAAATAGAGTAGGCTGACAATGCTTCAGAACTACATCTATTCCTCATGCTTCCTGATCTTTTCTATTTCATACAGCACATGACATTTTTAGACATACAGCTGTGGCATCCTCGCCAGGGTTTAGTGCTCGTAGAGGTGCCTTCTTTCACTTTTATTTGTAAATCCTGAAAATTCGCCTGTGTGGCTTTGGTTAGACCAGGAAATTGAGGAGTGGCAATGTTCCAATGGTGTAGTTGACTCCAATTTGTCTCCTGCCAGCCACTGGACAGCTTTTCCCAGTGGCTAGCCTGGCAAGCTTCAAAGCAGTGGATGCCAAGCTGTTGCAATCCTTGCCTCGTGTATTTTTCAATGCCTGCCCACCAAGATTCACAAAAATGCATGCAAGGCAATGATCTGCTGTGGCAGGGCCACGAAACCCAAACCATCTACATGTCATGTGCTAGACCATAGGCAGCCTTCACTGTGTTGCTCCCCTCTTTTCTACTTACACATGCAACTCAACAAGCAGCAGTGATGAGTGTTGAATGAAAGTGAAAGATGCAACCACTCTTCCCAGTTTTAACATGACTGGGCAGGCATCATATACATAGAGGCCAGGCTCACACATTACTGATGCTGCTTCACAGAACAGATCGTATATGCATTGCCCAAAAAACATCAAAGTTATACCAGGGTCCTTCAATACGCTACGAGAGAACTTCACATAGCGCCCACAATGGACGCACCACGACGCTGGGGCAAGTAGAAGGTGTAATGGAGCAGATCCCGAATGGACGCCACAGGCGTTCTGTGCATGCGCTCACTATTGTGCAGGGGTCACCTGCCTGTATCGGTGTAGGAATATTGTTGACACGACATGCAAATACCGCCCTGTTTCTATGCAGTATTCCAAAAATTAAATGACAACAATTTCGAAACAGTTGCAGTGCCTTGTTTCATTTCCAGGTTCAATTGCGTTCGCAACACCGGCTTAATTCAGAATTCAAATTATACACTTGAACTACCCCATCGTTAGAAACCAACTACAGAGCAAGTTCACCTCACACTTTTATGTAATTGTGCAACCAACCAATTAAATAACCAAACATATAGGTTTAGTTACTAATTATCAAACTAATAACTAACCTAACATACTAATCTAACAACTAAATTAACTAGCTAAACTCAATAAGCAGTAACAAACTATAGTAACAAAACCAACTCAATCAGTAAACTAATTACCAGGGTGTCTACCAAGCGGGAAAACCGGGATTTCTCAGTGATCTTAAATAGTCTGGAAATACTCAGGGAAAACTCGGGGAATTTGTGCTTCTATCAGGGAAAATTAGCTGTAGCTTTATTGAAAGAACGAAAGTCGCAATAATGCTGGCTCGTGTAACAGAGAGGGATCGTAACGAATCGCTTTTGACGCCGTGTCGTCGGTTGGAGGAGTTGGTTCTTTATTCTATGAGTTGCCAGTGTACAGCCAATGGCCGACTTTCCGGACGTCCGACGGCTCCGCGGCACCACCACTATGGTGTTCTACCACCACGTACCCCATTGAGTCAATGTCCAAGAACGTCTCGCCGTCCGATTTTCCGGACTTTTTGCCGTGGTCAGAAACGGCATTATTTATTTATTTATTTATTTATTTATTTATTTATTTATTTATTTATTTATTTAAAAATGCCCTTACAGGCCTCGTACGAGGCATTGGGTAAGGGGGGCGTTACAGTAGTACAGAAAAATCAAAGCCACCACTGCCACCGTTTTGATTACCTCGCCGCCGTGGTTATACTAGTACACCATACCGTGGTAAACGCTAAGCCTAGCTGCATCAACGTTCGCTATTAAGCTTCTTGCCGTTCGGTGCCGTGTTTTTCATTGAAAGAATTCGCCGCTTAAGCAATGGCATGGCGCCGACTCCGTCTTTGTGGTCCTCGCGATTGGCTTCGAAGCTCGGAAAGACCGGCGCGTTGCATAATTGCAGCTCCCAAAAGCAGCTTCGCCTCAATACAAAAGTGTTACGCGGTGAAGCATAACAAGCGTGGGAAGGGGCAAATGTCACGGGACACAGTATCTATTCCTTAATTATACACGCGTCCATCCGCCATCTGTCACAGTACGAGCACCGATATGCCTAATAAGTGTACTGGTAGGCCTTTTCGGATGTGTCTGTGACGATTTGAGCCTTTAATAATAAAAGAAATGCATTCATTTTTTCGCGCTGCCTAATTTTCCGGATGTTTTCGCGGCCCTTAGGGAGTCCGAAAAATCAGACGTTGACTGTACAGCTGATGAGAGGATGCTTCAAATGTTCCGTGGAGCGAACGCGCGGTGGAAGGAAGACGAGAACAAAAGGGGCCTACGCATTGAGCAATGAACGGGAAAGGAAGCCTGCCGCCGCTTCTTTCAAGGAGCTTGAGCTCAAAAAACAATGGCTGACGCCGGAATGCAGTTGTCCCTCATCCAAACCGAAATAAACTCTTTAAAGCAGTGAAACGCAACACTGAGGCGTTGTGCGCGGGCTGCGAGTATGTCAGGACAGTTGAGGTTTACACACCAGCTGTTGAGACTCATTTGTGATGAAGTTCGGGCCTAGCACCAATGAGGTTGCTATAAATTGATAAAAATAGCTCATATCACCTTCAGTCATGGTGTCCACATTTGTAGACGCGACCTATTTTTGCCATTTCTGTGCAGTGGTAGCAAGAAATAGAGCACTAACATTAAGCTTAAAGCAAATTGAACATTCTGATAACATAATTTACTTCCATTTTGCTTCTGAGTGATATGTATCGTTTCAGAGTATCGCTTTCGTCAAGGCACTAACGTGATGCTTGATGTGTGAGATGTGTCGGTAGCAACCTTGAAATTTTTTTTTTCTTTTTTGAAATGCTTGAGTCTAATGAATAACTTGTGCGCGTAATTCAAGCGGGGGATTTAATCCTTTTTACAAAGAAACGTAGCATGACTGATTTTACAATATTCAAATATTTAGTTACTCTCTAAGTTAAAGTATAATGACTCATATAATGCTGAAAGAGCCATTCTATCACCTTTATTTGCTTTCAGTGGAGTCTCAAGCACCACCTATGTTTCACGAATATTTATCGACGGTCAATCATAATTCATGACTGAAGTGGATATTCGAAAACATTTGTTTATGTATGCATCTCCTTTTTATTCGTATTTGAGAATGCTCCACTCGATTTACAATGAGTTTTACCATTTCTTTTTCAAATATATTTTAGTCGCTGTGCATTTTACTAACCCCTTGCTTCAGATTTTTTAAAATAATATAAATGATAATTCTTCCTATTCAAAGTGGATTAACTTGTTTTTTAGCAGCTTACTAGAGAGTGATGGCATCAGGCTACATAGTGTCAGCCTGTCTTGACGTAAAACAAAGTTCTGTGTTACTCAGGGAACTTTGCAAAGGCACTCAAGGAAAACCTGAAAAACTCAGTGAATCTGGAAATGTCAATTTGGTAGACACCCTGATTACATAATAATAACTAAGTATTCAGGTAAAAAACTAAGTAAATTCAGATACCCCGACATACTTTTCACCAAGTTCCCGCAGTTTTAGTTGTTTAGATTTTTGCTCACCATCTCTTTTTGGTGATCTTAAGTGGGAGGCCCTCAACACGTCATATTGTAGTGATCACTTACCAGCAGTCATTAAGCTCTTATCATCACAACCAACCTTAACCACTAAACCACGCCGATAGAAATTACAGCTCGCTAACTGGCCGTTCTTTACAGAGAATTCGAAACTGGAAGATGTCTTTTCGCCAGACCTAAGCATTCATGAACTTAGAAAAAAATTCACTGAGGTAATAATCTCAGCGGCAGAAAAGGCAATACCCCAGTCATCGGGTATTGTGCGCGAAAAGCTAAACCCCTGTTGGACGAAGGAGTGTACCAATGCTAAAGAAGAACAAAGTAAGGCCTGGGGAATCCTACAGAGGTACACCACTTGTTGCAACCTCTTAAACTTCAAACAAGCCAAAGCACGATTCATTCGAAGAGAGGCTGAAAAATCATCATGGCAAAAATATATCTTCAATTAATAGTATGGTCTCATCGACGCGAATGTGGAACCATGTGAGGAAATTTAGAGGAGAGTACTCGTCTTACACAATACCACTACTTACATGTCCAGGCACACAGACAACACTACAGCACCAGGCCAACTCTTTAAGCGAACACTTTTACAAAATCTCTAGCTCAGCACACTACTCAAGTTCATTCATAAAATATAAAGAATCGGCTGAGAAAGAGAGACTGCCTACCACTGGGGCTTCAGCTGAAATGTACAATTACCCCCTCACAATACATGAATTGAACAGAGTTCTCTCTGCCAGTAAAAAAACTGCAACAGGTCTTGACCGTGTCCACTACACAATGCTGGCACACCTATCTCAAGCATCGGTAGGGGCACCTCTTAAATTTTTCTATAAGATATGGGAGTCTGGGGTAATGCCCACAGATTGGAAAAATGTGATAGTAGTGCCTTTTCTAAAATCTGGTAAACCCACAACATCCCCTAGCAGCTATAGACCCATTGCATTATCAAGCTGTCTAGCCAAATCCTAAAAAAAATTAAATTATGGGGTTTTATGTGCCAAAAGCACTTTCTGATTATGAGGAACGCCATAGTGGAGGACTCCAGAAATTTGGACCACCTGGGGTTCTTTAACGTGCAGCTAAATCTAAGTACACGGGTGTTTTCATCTTTCGCCTCCATCGAATTGCAACTGCCGTGGCCGGGATTCGATCCCGCGACCTCGTGCTCAGCAGCCCAACATCATAGCCATAGCCAAATCCTATGAGAGCATCATAAACATCAGACTCATATTCATCCTTGAAATGAGACACCTAATAAACATGCACCAGTGCGGATACAAAAAGGGCTGCTCCACCAATGACCATCTCGTGCGACTAGAACAGGAAATACGTGACATGTTTCTACACAAGCAATACTGTCTCACGGTTTTCTTCAATTTAGAAAATGCATATGATACGACGTTGCGATATGAAATCTTGAGGGGCCTGGCTGACCTGGGGATTCGCGGCAGAATGCTAAATTGTCTATCTGATTTCATGTCAAATAGAACATTTCAAGTATGTCTCGGCACAATACTTTCACGCACATTTACACAAGAAAATGGCGTCCCACAAGGTTGCATTCTAAGCATGACACTTTTCATAGTCAAAATGAATTCTGTTAATAAGGACGTCCCATTCTCTGTTATGCACTCATTATATGTTGAATATTTGCAAGTGGCTTGCCGCACTTCAAATCTACCCACCTGTGAAAGGCAACTCCAAATAACTATAAATAATCTCACATAATGGGCTGATAAAAATGGTTTCCGTTTTTCAACACACAAAACTGTTGCAGTTCTCTTTTCCCAGAAGCAAGGGTTACAATGGCACTCCAGTTCTCACATTGTATGGTACAATGCTGCTAGTCAAAGAAGGCGACAAATTTTTAGGCGTAACTTTTGACACAAAACTTAATTTCCTGGCCCACATCAACGCAACTAAAATTAAAGCAAAGAAAGCACAAAATATTATCAATGTTTTATCGCACAAGCACCGAGGATCTGATCGAACATGTCTATTACATATATACCGGTCTCTTATATGTAGCATCCTCGACTACGGTAGTGTAGTTTATGGTGCAGCTAGGCAGTCCTACATTAAACGACTTGATCCAGTTCACAATCTCGGCCTACGACTGGCAAGTGGTGCCTACTGAACATCACCTGTCCAAAGTTTATACGTTCACTGCAATGAGCCGTCCTTACAGCACCGAAGAGCACTACTTACACTTTCCTTCATACTGAGAATTCGGTCATCACCACAACACATGCTACAGCATCGTAACGCAGTGCAAATCACGGGTACACTATAAAAACAAACCAAACATGCTTCCGCCACTCATCTTACGACACGAACAATACTGACATGACATGATGTTCCTCCTAAAGCCCTGCAGGTTGCCGAAAGGCCACCAAGATTGCCCCCGTGGTGCACTTTTACACAGCTATGTGACTGGACGTTAACACATGTAAAGAAAAAAGACATTCCGCACGAACACATAATACAAGAGTTCTGAGCTATTCAAGAAAAATATAAAAACTACCCGGAATTTTACACTGACGGCTCTAAAACAAGAATACGTAGATGTCGGGATCGTAACGAAAAATTGGGAAAATAGCATTCAGATAAATAATTTTTCTTATGTGTTTACTGCCGAAGTTTATGCGATATGGATGGCAATTAAGAAATTTACTACCGACAAGCAGAAGAATGCTATTATTTATACTGACTCGTTAAGTGCCCTAAAAGCTCTAAACCTAAACTCCCCGTCTGAACCTCCGCTTGACAATATCCTAAACATAGTATTTAACACGAAACATGGAGGAACCATACGATTCTGCTGGGTCCCAAGCCATGTTGGGATAGCAGGGAATGAAGCTGCAGATAGAAGCGCATCCATGGCAGCGCACAAAAGCATAACAGATAAAACTTCCATACAAAGACAGTATTCAAGCAGTTCGTACCTAAGGCCCTAGCATCAAAATGGCAACAAGAATGGAACTTGTGCATAAATAACAAGTTACATATGACTAAACCCCTGCTTCGCGAGTGGAAATCATGCATTCACCAAGAACGATTCTATGAGGTAATATTATATCGACTTCGAATTGGACACACGCATTTAACACACAATTTTTTACTTCGAAACGAAAACCCACCAACATGCAAGAAATGTCATAAATCGCTTACAGTAAGCCACATCATTATGTCATGTCCACACACTGAAACACAGAGGCAGGGACATATCAAAAATTTGTATCACTTGCATATACCTTTGCGCCCTGCCTTATTATTGGGCGATGATCCACTAGTGCCATTCACTAACTTGTTCGAGTTTTTAGATGAAACCAGTTATCTACATCGACTTTAAGTTAACACAGCTACTGCTGCCTTAACATTGGATCTTACACTGTACTGTGACTGGCACAGCATGGCCTTAGTTGCTTTTGTGCCATTAAACCCGTATTAATTAATTAAGTAGCACACCAACTAAAGTAAAAAACAAAGCTAAATAACTAATCAAACCAGCAAAGCAAACCAACTGATTAACCAAGTTGTCTAACTATACTAACTGAGCAAATATAATTAACTAACTAATCAAGTAATAACTACACTGATCTAGCTAACCAAATGTAACTTACTTATCTAACTAACTAGACAAAGTGCAAAAGAGGCAGCCAAGTGAAACAGTTTGTGCAAGGAAGGCTACTAGGGGGAGGAGGTGACGTCAATGACGAAACAGTGTCGTGCATAATTTGAAAACAAACGCTCTACAAATATGCTGAAATAAATGTGGGAGAGGTGCCTCTCCTCATGAAAGATTTGCATGATGATGCCACCCGGCCATCTTGGGCAGCAGATTGTTCACGTTCTGGTTACGCCAGCGCCTCTGGTGCTGCCATCTGTCCTTATATGAAACTTTGGGGGAAGTTTAATGACCAGATGAAAAGTATAGAAGGACCCTGGTTATACCACTATCAAGGTTTGGCAAGAGTAGTTTTTTTTATGTGTGTATGCAGCACTGAGAGTGCATTGTACTGTGGTCACTCCAGTAACAGTGTGTTCATTGGCCATTTGTTGCACACAGGCCGCATGTGTGAACGTTTGGGGGCAAGTCAGGTAGCCCGTGAGCCAACATGACTGACCTCCTCTTTTGCTACTCTTGACAGAAAGTATTAATAGGTGCATTCACAAACAAACCTTGGCTCAACATACCATCCTTTCTCATGCCTTCTATCATGAAAGAGGAAAAATGAAGGGAAAATGGGTAGATGCCAATTTTTTCCTTTCATTAAGAGACATTATTTGTAAACACACTTTTAGCATCTGCACCAAGGCATTGGAGTTGAAAGGTACTTCTCAAGTATCAGAGACAGTTGCAGGAAAGTGTTGATAAGAAGTAATTACTTGAACGGTGGCACATCAAGAGGAAGAGAGAACCAGTGTGCTAGTCCATGATGTTTCTTTTGAAGCAAAACATTCTAAAGCACTGCAAATTTAATATACGGGTCAGAAGTGCCTCACAGCTAATAGGAATGCATAAAATATATGATAGTTGTATGTTGATATAACAAAATCATGTGGCAACCAAAAACTTCATTAAAAACTTCCTTGCAAGGCTTGTGATTTTGGGAAGGCATACTTTTTATATGTTCCTATAATTCTGATGACTAAAACATTCAGTGAACAAAACACCTCACAAGATTTTAATAAATGGGCAATGTTCTTGCAACTGGTATTTTAAGTTAGGTTATAAGTAAAATTTTTATAAGCAAAGTCAGCATGAACTATGGCATGATGGAATATTCCTCAGCTTGTAGGCCTCTGCTTAAGACAAAGCAACTTGCAAGTAATACCGAATTGGAATAAACAAAATGGAAGAGCTCAATAGGTAAAAATTCACTGCTTACCACATGCATGATTTGTGTCGATGAGCATGTGAAGTGTGATCACTCACAGAAATGACATGTATTCATGGAAACAAGAAGTAATTCGCATGGAACTGAGTTCTGGCCTGTAGATGTAATTACAGCATCTCATCTACGCTGTGCTGTACAGTGAAATCGAGTGTCCTCTCAACCAACCAAAAACGAGAAATGATGATGAGAAGTAGGAAGTTCAAAGATGAACGATTTGCCAATTTGCCATCCGTAATGAAAAAAAAAAAAAAAATGAGTGTGAATGGGACAGGGACACTGAGAAAAAGACACGAGCACTTGTCATTTTGACAACGCTCTTGTCGTCTTTTCATTGTGACACCTTACCAACTTGCAAGTGTGCCTGATGACTGGCTCTAGCAAAATCCTCCCCTGTACTTGCATTGTCAAGGCCATTCAACTATGCAATAGAACAAGTGCATGCTTTGGTCATAGGCAGGAACGAATTACAGACCCTGAGAATGCAGGGCGGTGTAATTCCTATTACCACCGTGAACCCTGCCACTAAAGAAAAGAAAAATTTTGCACTGTTATGTCGCTGCAGATGAATTCTTTCTGTGAGCCATATCAAAAGTAATATTAAATAGCTTGCTCTGCAGTAAAAAAATATACACGCAATTAACTGAACAAAATAAATCTTCACCTATAGGTGTCATCCTTATTCATGTGCATTGGAACATCCATAAATGTAAATTTTATTTCGCATCACTGAATGTACGGCAGGCCTACTTTCTCCCACAGTGGATTTTAGAAAGACTGCTGCTTGGATGTGCATTTGGAAGACAATTGCTATGTTTCTTCCTGCTGGACTTGTAGATAGCAACAAACCAATTACCGCAGCATCCATATTTCACTCTACAGATCAGGCTGCCATAACATAACCACTTATATGGCCGGACAGGAAGTAATGCTGTCTTTTCTTACCCCCACCCATAGAACTCAACGTATACATATACAGATTACAGCACAGCGGTGCGAGGTGAAATGCGGGTTGTATAATATGACTGCTGGAAAATACCACAGAAAAAACAATGCAGCAGGCATGCTTCTTGACAGAATTCACCAGTGATGGAAGGAAGAGCGATGAGGGCCATTCTGAGGAGTAGGGTCTGTGTACTTGTATCAGCGTGCTATACAAGTCAGGTGGCGCGCATGGGTGTGGAACAGTTCCCTAGGCGATGGAAAAGCCTTTGCGCCTATGCTGCAGCCACTTTTTAGTGGCATGCACTCCAGGCCGAACTCCGTGCCGAACTTCGCACCAAATGCATGCACCTTGCTGGTCTTCAGTTTGTTTGCAGAAATTAAATACTTTCCTGGTTTCCTTTATTTCTTTTTCTTCTGATTTTGCGTCCGCTTGATGTGCAATTTGTCTTGAAACGCTGGTTCAGAAGCATTAACCTTTCAACATTGGCAATTGATGCAAACATCCTCTTTCACTATATTACGAAAGATCTCTCCTTTTTTGCTATATAACCTTATTTGTAACGTGTTACAGACGCCGTTTTGTTGCAGTTGTGTGTTGTGGTACAGGTGTTCATGATAAACAATAGATATTTCGTTGTAGAGGAAACAAATGACAGCACATATTAAAATTAAGGGTGTGCAAATATTCAAAGATTTCGAATTTATTGCATATTTTAAATATTTGTATTCTGTTCGAAAACTAGGTATTTGAAACTATTTGAATCGGTTGGGTATACCAATATTCGAAGCAAATCGAATATATTGCTGACTGTGTGATAGCAAACAGGGTTCTTAGCATTTGTTTTTATATATTCCAAAAATATGTGCGGGTTTCTTTTTTTTTTTTTTTTGTAACCTGTAATCTATAATAAAAATCCATTTTCACATTTCTGTTCTGCCGGCGATATTTTGCCTGTAAAGCGCGCTCAGCCACTGAACGTTAAGTGACGCGGGAAAGCCAGCTTCTCAATAGCAAGGGGCACGGGTTTGAGGACAGCGAGGGTGCGCTTGGAGCCCAACGAAAGTATGGTGCCTGAATGCTCTTCGCTCACCGCCGCTCCGTACAGGGTGGGGACAACCGCGTCGTCCGCTACTACGTCTGCCATTCGATATCTCGCTGCCTACGGAGCGCACTGCCGGTTTTTGCAAACAAAGGCATTTCGCGCAAAAGAGACTGGCGAGAGAATGAATGTCCGCGCTCATATACTGTTTGCAGGCTCAAACTACATTAATTTAGCTTTCGCACGCTGTATCCTTTCACCGCAACTTCTTTTCAGCGGACTCCTCGATCGCCGTGCGGCCTGTCAGCCGCTCCGTATAGTTTCTTCTCATTGTACGCTTGGGACCCTTCTTACTCGGATTAAACCTGCTTTCTTTCACCACCTATGGTGCTTACCCTCATAGCTCTGACAAATCTTGACGGAGGGATCGTCAAGGTTTATCAGATCGCTCTTTTTCTCTTTGAGCTGACAGAGTGTGTGAAACTGCGTTGACATAAATAAACCTTGCTTTCTTTGTGTGTTTGGGCGCGCGCGACCATTGAGAGGGGAAGAAAGAACTTACAGATCTCTAGGAGGGTAGAAAGTTAAAGAGTGATAACCATGTCGCTACTGTCAGAAACCTATTTTTGAACTTCCTTTTACATAATGCGCCCGATCGAATCAACCTTGAAGTATGACTGGCGCATTCCGCCTCATTGACGCTGTATCTTGTATCGCTCCGACAATACTAATTTTCACTGAAAATTAGTATTGCCTTTAAAGGGACACTAAAGGTTACCAGAAACTCAAGTTAAAGTGGTAGAGCAATGTTCTAGAACGTCTAAGGCGTCAATATAATCGCGAACAGAGCTTTAGTAACCGAGAAATTGAGGTAAATGCATGACACAATTTGAGACCCCCCAGCGACATTCCGGTACTAGCCCGATGACGAAAGGACTCCTCATAATTTGTGTTACTAATACTCAACTACTCGTATTAAAAATATCATTTCATTCGATTATAAGACGAAAAAAAATGCTACTTGTCTACGTCTATTCGATTCTAAGAAAAAATAACATTTTGACGTTACCCTTCAGTAATATGGGTGTTCGAAAGGTTTCGTTTTCGCTCGACTCTGCGCGCTCGACTCTGCGCCGCGAACGCTTTGGAGTTTCAGTAGTTTCGTTATCGCGTCGTGCTGTGAGGGTTCTGCTGGCTCGCGAAACTTTCATTTGGAACAAGCAGCCAGAATGCCACGTCCATGTGATGTCGTGGGAAGCCCTCGTTGCTTTCCCGCTCCGGAGAGCCGGTGTCGAGGCCGCCGTCGTAGTACGCAACGACGCCGGCAGTGCGAGCCCTCAGCAGCAGGTCGCGCTCGTCGGTGCTCAAATCGCTGAAGTTTAGCCCACCATCGCGAGCCAATCTGTCCGTGTCAGTGTCCATTGCGACGAGCGTCGAAGTTAGCGTCATAGAATGAAGTACCAGCTTATGGGCGTATTGCGCTGGAGTTTGAGGTATAGTAGCGGCGCCTGGTGGCGGTGCGGGAAACGACATCTGGGTCGTGCCAGCTTGGGTCGTATTGAGCCCTGGCTGTGGCGGAGCACGTTTCTAGGCCGAGTTTTGCGTCGATTCGCACATTTTTATGCCCTGTTGCGAGTGTGAAAAGGCTCGTCGCTTCTCATAGACCACGCCGACCACGCTGCGAGCTCGCCGCAGCCTATAGTTTAACGAAAATGGACTCTCCGTGTGCCGTGGGACGTAATTCGTTTCTCCTTCCGCTAGCCACCATACTCCCGCTTTCGCTCTGCTGTCGGCTCTGTCTTGGCTCTGTTTCTGGCCGCGCGTTCGCGTTTTGCGCAGAAAAGCCGTAGCGCCGTCTGCGGACGCCGTTCTAATCACCGATGGCGCAACGTCACTATGAGACCATGATGTCAGTACTCCTCGATCGGAGGGCGGGCGATTTGAACTGCGCTAGAGGTACGCGGACGCTTCAGAACGCATTTTCTCTTAAAATAAGTCTCTCCTTGGCACGAAACAAGCGTTTCGAGGTTTCTGTGATGATATTTCTACAGTCCACGTTGACTTAATAGTAACCTTTAGTGTCCCTTTAAACTTGCTGATTAAACTTGCCTCAAATTTTCACCTAAAATTTCGTTGTGGATAATAGCTTACTGCATCATTGTTGGCGCTGTTGGATACGGGACCGTTTCCTGAGCCTACTTCGAGTTCACCAGACCACATCGAATTGCACCACAGCTAATTAAGGAGCGCAGAAGCACGGATACCACATTCCTGAGGCGTGGCACGTGCAAACAAGTTGGCGGCCTCCACTTCGTGTGCCGCAGGTGGAGCTATTCACTGCTTGACTCTTCCCGAAAGTGAAGCGAGAGCCTGGCACTGTTGCGGGTAAAGTGGGTCCCGAAGCAAGACGGCTGTAATGCGCCGTGAAAACATGGCAGCGTCGCCCCCATCCGCCTATTGTGACGGCGCATTGTAAGTCAGCAAGGCAAGACCGCAGGGAGAAATAAGCCCTCGGACAATTGAGGACCAAGCAGCGACCCTCTCCGCCGGGTGTGACACCATCGCACGGGCGCCTACCATTGGCCGAAAATGACGACGCTTGAGCGGGCTCGCCGATTGGCCGAAAATGGCGTCATATGAGCGGGCTCGCCCATTGGCCGAACGTGACGTGTCTTCGAGACACCGAAGGGCTTAAAAGACGCAGACCGGGAGCAGCAATAGAGCATTCCCTTGATTCATCTCTTTCGAGCTTCTTGCCACGGGCCGCAGCGTCCGAGTTGCTGCCGGCCCGTAATGACTTTAAGACTGTTAATTGACTCTCACTGTAAATAATGTAAATAAACCTCCCTAGTGTTTCAACCCGACGTCCTCCTCAACTCCTACAACTGGTTGCCAGCGGTGGGATCGCCTCCAAATGCTAGAATTGGTGGCAGCGTTACGGATCAACCTTCGTCGAGAGAAATTCTGAGGAACCCGGAACAGCGAAAAAGAGCCTTCGTCCAAAGGAGTCCCGAGGAACTTGGAACAGCGAAGAAGAGAGAGTCTTCGTCCAAGTAGTCCTGAGGAACTGGGAGTAGTGAAGAAGAGCGAGCCTTCGACCCAGGGAGTCCTGAGGAACTGGGAACAGCGGACCAATGAACCAGATGGCAAGGTGCTGCAACCGTAAGTGAGCGCGTGGTTTTTTTCCTTTTGATTCGCCAGACTTCAAATGTTGTGTGTTCATTTTGATAGTTCTGGGAATCGGGAATTTGTTGCATTGTGTGTTTGCACAAATTAATTAAGGAAAACAATTCTAACCACCAGTCGGGGCAGCTGCCATGGAGCTCAGCAGGTTGACGAGGTTAGACTTGTTGGTGTGCGACGATTTGGGAGTTGAGGCGGACGAACAGATGAAAACGCAAGCTATCATAAAGGCGATTAAAGATAGTGGCAATGATGATAAAAGCATTGAGCTTGCTTGGGAGGTGATACAAGAACCACGAGAGCGTGAGCGTCGTGAACGTAAGAGTGAGCGTAAGCGTCAAGAACGTGAGAATGAACGCGAACGTGAGTATCAAGAACGTAAGCAAAAGTACGAGAGAGAGAAGGCAGCATTGATAAAAGAGCTGCAATATTTTGAGCAGTTGAAGGCACAGAGGCAACGGCTGTCTGAAAATTCTGTACGTAGTGCAAAGCAAAAGAACGAGGAAGTATCGAGCGGATTTTCACAAAAAGCCGACGAGAAAAGTAGTGCCTGTGAGATTAGCGGCCCATTCATACGCGAACGGAAAGGGCTAGCTGCTAACGATGCCTTAGTGGCAACAGAGGCCGTTAAAGGCCAGAGTGAGAGCGACGAGGTGCTGTGCCAACAGATGATTGTAGAGACAGCTAGGCCAGCTGTGAATGAATTGGCACAGTCACCGCGCGTGTGCGTCGCAGGTAATGTTAACGAGTTAGTTAACGAAGTAGAGAGTACCGCTGACCCGACAGACGCGAGCACCCATGTCGAGTCAGATCTGCGTGCTGAAGTGAAGTGCAAGCTGGAGGATGCAGCTGAGAGTAATTCTCAGGATTGCGAGCTGCGTAGCTCAAGAGAATACAACTGCATTGTTCAGGGATCGGTGCAGCTCTCCGCCAGCCTAGGTAGCCTAGATAGGGATGATCCAGTTATTAATCATTCGGACTGTGCGCGTGAGACAGCGATCGATACCGACGGGCTGTGTGTCCATGCACAGCGTGAGCTGGGCAATGCAGTAGAGGGCAGTTCGCAAGAGTGCGAGTTGCATAACTCGAGTAAAGCCGGCTGCATTGTTCCAGAGTCGGTTGAGCTGTCCGCCAGTCGAGGCAAAGTGAGAGTAGATTTAAATGTAAATCACTCAGACTGTTCGGGTAAGAGACCGATTTGGGCCGACGAAATGTGTAACGGCCAGCACGAGGCGCCCGATGACGGCATAAAAGGGAATTCCAAGAAAAAGCGCCGCAGAAAGAAGCGCGCTAAAGATCGGAATGCAGTGGCTAATGTAGCGCAGCCAAAGACGGCGAAAGGCGCGAGGAAAAGAAAGGTGCGGTCGTCGTTGACGATGTTGACGCACCCAACACGTTCGAGCCACCGGTCAAAAGGAGACCGAGAAGCATGTTCTGCACGGACGCGGTCAAAAGGCACGGGGCAGTCAAATTCCTCGTCGTTCCGTCGTTCTTTTTGAAGCTCAGCGTGTAGTACAAAGAAGCGCAAGGTGGCAAGACGAGACCAGGTGGGGAGTAGCGACGCGGTCAATCGAGGTCGTGATGAAAACGGGGCGCCAGGACGGAAATTGGCAGGGGACTGTAACGTCTTGAGTGAGTCAGCCCTTTTGTTGTTCCTCGGTAGCCAGAGTAGCTTTCGGACCGCGACCACCTCGGGTACGGCTCAAAAGCATGGGTCAGTCGTAAGCGTCTGGAACGGGAGGCAAACAGAGCTTCCGTAGGAGTGCAACGTTCTGTTTTGTTTTATTTTTGAGCACTCGGATAATTTTCGTGATTTAAGTTTCTTTCACTAGGTAAAAGTATGAGCTTTGTTTGTGTTTTTGTTCGAGAAGCTCCGAGATTAGAAAGATGAGTTTTATGTAAGCATTTAGTATCGCGAGGTGTTCATTAATAAGTAGATAGGCTTTCTTTTTTTTTGTGTGTGAGTAACCTGAGTGTCAAGGTTATCGGTGAGAGGCCTGTGGTAACGCGCATGTGTATTAGTTAACCTTCTTTTTTTATGCGTTTTTTTTTATTTTCTAAGGTTAACCGCGTAGGTTTTCAGTAAATGCATCATTTGCACTGAGAAGCGTTCTTAGTTCCATTAGCGCGTGTCCTGTGTAGACGGAAGGAAGCAGATTTATGACTGGGTTGCTCGTGTGTGTTGAGGGTAGCCGTATTCTGACTTCTCTAGTTAGCGTGCCTGGAACTAGTTATTTGAAGACGCATTACTTTAAGGGTTCTGCGGAGTGCGTAAGTTACGCAAGTGTAGTTGTTAGTTTAAGGTACGTGTCCTGTATGGAATAGAGAAAGACACGTGAGTAGCCGTAATGAAAAGTTTGCCTACGACGCAAGTACGCGTTCTGATTAGTGACCACAAGGCTAGCGCGCTTGTGATTACGTACTTGTGAAGATGGCCAGACTGTTCAGTGGCACCAATACGTGCGATAAGTACGCCACTGCGATAGGTTGGAAACATGCTGTTCGTGTAGTTAGGCCACTTAAGTTATGTTCGGCTGTTTTCATTGTTTATTTGCAACGGCAACGACCCATTGTTTTGCTACAACAATGACATTCTGGTCTTGTCGGCATTCGGGGAGAAATGGATAGCGGTTTGAAAAGGTGGTTCGAACTGCTTTGCAAAAATTGGGGAAATAGAAGATCAGGGTTCATTTTGACTCAGTAATAGCCTGGCGAGTCAGGGGTGAGGAGCCTGCGCTTACACGTGGTGCAGCGTTGTGTCGTTTTGTTTGTTTGACGTACGTTCTCCAGGGCCCAGGATCCCGAAGTTCGTCAAACGAGGCTCGACACCAGTACCCTGCAGGTTCTTTCAGCATTCCTCATGGCCAGCGAATTGAGTTCACCGGCCATTCCGAACTTCCGGGGCGAGGACGAGCTGTTAGATACGGGACCGTTTCCTGAGCCTACTTCGAGTTCACCAGACCACATCAAATCGCACCACAGCTAATTAAGGAGCGCAGAAGCACGGATACCACATTCCTGAGGCGCGGCACGTGCAAACAAGTTGTCGGCCCCCACTTCGTGTGCCGCAGGTGGAGCTATTCACTGCTTGACTCTTCCCGAAAGTGAAGCGAGAGCCTGGCACTGTTGCGGGTAAAGTGGGTCCCGAAGCAAGACGTCTGTAATGCGCCGTGAAAACATGGCAGCGTCGCCCCCATCCGCCTATTGTGACGGCGCATTGCAAGTCAGCAAGGCAGGACCGCAGGGAGAAATAAGTCCTCGGACAATTGAGGACCAAACAGCGACCCTCTCCGCCGGGTGTGACACCATCGCACGGGCGCCTACCATTGGCCAAAAATGACGACACTTGAGCGGGCTCGCCGATTGGCAGAAAATGGCGTCATCTGAGCGGGCTCGTCCATTGGCCGAACGTGACGTGTCTTCGAGACACCGAAGGGCTTAAAAGACGCAGACCGGGAGCAGCAATAGAGCATTCCTAGAGCATTCCCTTGATTCGTCTCTTTCGAGCTTCTTGCCACGGGCCGCAGCGTCCGAGTTGCTGCCGGCCCGTAATGACTTTAAGACTGTTAATTGACTCTCACTGTAAATAATGTTAATAAACTTTCCATGTTTTCATCTCAAAGTCCTCCTCGACTCTTACAGCGCGGATCTGCACGGATTATAATCCATATTTTGCTTTATTTCTGCAAATCCTGACAATAGGAGAACAAGTGCATTAAAAGTACCAGCGGCGGCTGCATCATCCGTATTTTCTCACTGTAACATTGTTTTATGTATCCACTGTAAACACCATGCACATGCACAATATATTTAAATATATACACAGGACAAGGTTTATTATATTTTTAAAGAGAAGGTGATAGGCCAATTAACAATTATTTCTAAAGGTATGGATAGCTTATGCCTGTAAAGAATTAATATGTTGCTGTATGTTCACCTTGCTTCAAAATGCTTTGCGTGCTTTCTTGACCCTAAAAAAAGACCTGTAGGCTCTCATGACCCCTTCGGCGGGGTCTTTTATAAACGGCGTGCGAAATGCGCGTGAATGATATGTCTCGGTATCGCGTATCTTTCCATAAGCAAATCGAACGACTCATTAAAAAAACACTTCTAATAATTTACAACGTTTATTAGGGATGGAAACATCGTCACTTGCATTCAGAGGTCATAAATATATACAGGCTGTCCCACTTGACTATGATGAACCAAGATTTTAAAGAACAATGCGTTACTCGAAGAAAACCTAGTACATATTCTTTCTAGTACAGTGGAGTAGCTGCCAGTAATTTTTTCGTTATTGAAATTTAATTCCGTAATTGTATTTAAATATCTAACTCGAGACGTACTATCATAATTATCAAAGTGTCAATGGGGCATCTGTAGGCACAGCCAAGGGACATCTAACTGCGGTATTTTCAGCGACGTACGAATTGCGTACAAATATTTTTCCTACTCATAAATAAACCCTGCGCAATATGGCGAATATCACGTGACTGCGCTCCCACCTGCACCATAAAGCAGCGCCCTCGAACAGGCTCCTTCCGAGTTAGCCAGAACGAAATGAAGGAAATATAGAAGAAAATCACCGCCCAAGCACTCCGCACAGATGGTTAACCAGCGAAGCTGAAACGTGCGGCCTTGCTGTTTATCACTGGGTTAATTCCGACGTTTCATTAAATGACGGCTTGGTAGGCTGCTGGATCTTCGGTACGCAGCTGCTGCTGGCGCTCGGCTGCACGAGTCTTTTATTGTGCCCAGGCTGCAGCATAGGGACGGCGTAGACGAGCTCGTTACCGGTTGTGCTCGCGGCGTTGCTGATCAAAAGCTGCCTGCTCCTCAGGAGTACGTATGATGCGTGGCCCAGCCATTTCGGAGCAGGAGAGAGAGGTCTGCGCGGCCGCTCGGCTGCGACAGAGAGCAACGACGTCATTACTGGCGCAGCCAGTCGCGCGCCTCTCTTTCGCTGTGTGTGTGTGTGTGTGTGTGTGTGTGTGTGTGTGTGTGTGTGTGTGTGTGTGTGTGTGTGTGTGTGTGTGTGTGTGTGTGTGTGTGTGTGTGTGTGTGTGTGTGTGTGTGTGTGTGTGTGTGTGTGCGTGCGTGCGTGCGTGCGTGCGTGCGTGCGTGCGTGCGTGCGTGCGTGCGTGCGTGCGTGCGTGCGCGCGCGCGCGCGCGCGCATTCTCATGGGGTTGCGCCGAAGGAGTTTTCGGCGTACAGACTATAGACGGACGGATGGACGAATCGGCTAGCCGTATACAGCTTCGCTGTAAAACATCGTGATCGTGCTAGTGCCTTATCTGCCGCGCCTCGGCCAAAGTGACATGTCGCTGGAAACAAGCTGTGATAGCTGTTGTCTTTGTCTTAGCGTACGTAAAATGCACGGATGTTTTCGTTTTCTTTTTGCCGCAAGACCTATCCCCACAAAAACAAATTGTCAACTTCAGTGCAGAGGTTTGAAGGTGTGTTTTGTTTCGTCCCAGTCGCCATGTCTTTCTCTATGAGCAGAAGGAAAATATAATCTTTGCCTTGGGAGCTGCAAATGACAACAAGAGGAAGGCCGTGAATACATATCAGTTATGGAAGTGTCGCGCGGTAGACTATCGGTGGCTTCGACTATCATCAGAAATTATGAAATCCTGAAACAAACCGGCAACTGCCAGAAACAGCGGCAGAGGACTCCATCTTTGAGTCCTAGCCTACGCGCGGATGTTCATCAGAAATTATGAAATCCTGAAACAAACCGGCAACTGCCAGAAACAGCGGCAGAGGACTCCATCTTTGAGTCCTAGCCTACGCGCGGATGTTGGCCTACGCGCGGATATATGGCCTCAACCCCTCATGCGAGACATGGCCGCCCAGGTATACCAATTTCCAAGTCATCAGTTTGGAGGGTTCTAAACGACGGCCTTTCAACCGTACCACCTTGACCAACACCAATGATTGGAAGATAGGGACTTGTAGAATCGTCTAGTTTTCTCGAATTCATCGTCGTCATCATCAGCAGCAGCCCATTTCATGTCCACTGCAGGACGAAGGCCTCTCAATGCGATCTCCAATTACCCCTGTCCTGTGCCAACCGATTCCAACTAGCGCCCGCGAATTTCCTAATCACCCCATCTAGTCTTCTGCCGTCCTCGATTGCGCTTCCATTCTCTTGGTACCCATTCTGTAACCCTAATGGTCCAGCGGTTACCTAACCTGCGCATTACATGACCTGTCCCGCTCCATTTTTGTTCCTTAATGTCAATTAGAATATCGGCTTTACCCGTTTGCTCTCTGTCCAAACCGCTCTCTTTCTGTCTCTTAACGTTATACCAGCATTCTTCATTCCATCGCTCTTTGCGCGGTACTTAACTTGTTCTCAAGCTTCTTTCTCAGTCTCCAAGTCTCTGCCCCATATGTCAGCACCAGTAAGATGCACTGCTTGTACACCTTCCTTTTCAATGATAATGGTAAGCTTCCAGTCAGGAGCTGTCAATGTCTGCCGTATGTGATCCAACCCAGTTTTATTCTATGAATTTCCTTTTCACGATGAGGGTTCCCTGTGATTAATATACTCCTTCACAGACTAGAGGCTGACTGGCGATCCTGAACTCTTGTTCCCTTGCCCGGCTAGTCATCATTATCTTTGTCTTCTGCATATTAATCTTCAACCCCACTCTTGCACTCTCTCTGTTAAGGTCCTCAATCATTTGATGTAACTCGTCTGCAGTATTGCTGAATGGACTGTAGTATTGCTGAATAGAACAATGTCATCGGCAAACCGAACGTAGCTGAGATATTCGCCGTCGATCCTTACTCCTAAGCCTTCCCAACTTTAATAGCTTGAATACTTCTAAGCACGCAGTGAATAGCACATTGGAGAGATTGTGTCTCCTTGTCTGACCCCTTGTGCAGAATTAAGGTAGCTGTGGAATCATTGGAGATATTTTCCAGGATGTTTGCGTAAGCGGTCTGTACTCCTTGATTACGTAATGCCTCTATGACTGCTGGTATCTCTACTGAATCAAATGCCTTTTCGTAATCTATGAAAGCCACATAGAGAGGCTGATTGTTCTCTGCGGATTTCTCGATTACCTGATTAATGACATGGATGTGATTCATTGTAAGGTATTCTTTCCTGAAGCGAGCCTGTTCCCTTGGTTGGCTAAAGTCCAGTGTTGTCCTTGTTCTTTTAAAGATTATCTTGGTGAAAATTTTGTATAATACTGGGAGTAAGCTAATGGGCCTATAAGTTTTTCATTCTTTAATGTCTCCCTTTTTGTGGATTAGTATAATGTTCGCATTCTTCCAGTTTTCTGGGACCCTTGCGGTCAAGATACACTTGGTATAGAGAGCCGCCAAATTTCCAAGCATCATGTCTTCTCCATCTTTGATTAAATCGACTGTTCCGTCTTCTGCCGCTCTTCCCCGTTTCATGTCTTGCAAGGCCCTTCTGACCTCATGTCTGGTTACAGGAGGAGTTTCTGTATCCTGTTCATTACTGCTTCGAATGGAGACATTCTGGCGCCTCTGGGTTACTGTCATCATCATCATCAGCCTGGTTACGCCCACTGCAGGGCAAAGGCCTCTCCCTTACTTCAACAATTTTCGGTTACTGTACAGGACAGTATAGCATTCTTCCTCTGCTGTTGCTATACTTTCGAGATTGCTGATGATGTTACCCTGCTTATCTTTCAGTGCATGCATCTTGATTAGTCCTATGCCAAGTTTCCTTCTCACTGATTTCAGGTTGCGTCCATTTTTTAGGCTTCTTCTGTCCTTCTCACGTTATAATTTGGAATATCCCTTATTTTCGGCTTCTTGATCAGTTTTGACAGTTCCGCGAATTCTGTCTTATCTTTGTAGGTTGGTCACTTTCATTCTTTGTCGTTTCTTTATAAGGCCCTTTCTTACTTGGGAGAGCTTACTTTCTCGAAGGGTCCTTACAAAAGCCAATGAGTCACCGGGCTTTTTGAGCAACATCATGTGCACAGATGAAGACAATTTTCACAGAAACGCCCAAGTAAATTTGCATAATGCACACTATTGGAGTGACTATACAATGCACGCCATGGGTAAAGCACAACCGGCACCAGTACCAGTGGTCGTTCAATGTGGGGTACGGAATTTACGCCGGTGCTTGTGGGGTTCTCACCCGTGTTCTTCGGACAAAGGAACGACAACACACTAGTGCAAACAATCACAAGGGCATTTATTGCACCTTTCATAGACAAATGCGTGCTAGCCGAGTTGCTATCCACAAAACATGCCGATGGGCGCGCGACAAATCACGGAAGTCCGACTCACCGAGACCGGATAACGAGCGAATATTAATGAGAGCAGCATTCCGGGCAAGTTGGTAATCCATTGCCTAAATGATATTGCGCGACATAAAAACGACACGGACGTGAAAGAAGACGACACACCAAGCGCAAACTTTCAACTAAGTTTATTGTGCCACTGCGTCAATGTTCGCGAATATGTTCAATATGTTCAATAAGCGAATATGTTCGCCCCATGCTGGACAATAACGCCTGGTCGTTCACGCGTACGGTCACGCGAACGGTCCGCTTGCCGATCCGTGCCAAAGCGAAACAGCCTTCTCCTTTTTGCGCCCAAGTAACCCCTGCCGTTAGGTGGCGTTAGCAGAGCAACACTCGCGACATCTCTCGTACTACCTGCAAACACCTACCACCTCTGTAAAGCCACGCGGCGAAGCCGGTTTACAAGAGACGGGAACTACGCGGGAAAACAACATATCAGGCGACGCGTGAGAGTCGCGCATCCCCACATCCCCCCCAACCTCAAAATGGGCCCTAAACCAAACCGCGGGCTTTGCGAAAAAAACACATTCAGCGGATGGTACTTGCTGCTGTGAACATCTCAGCCAAATTTTGCACTCGTGCGCGATGCGTGGGGCTCACAAGCGGAGCGCGAAGTCACCTTTTTCTCAAACGCTCTCGTTTCAAAGAAGCCAAATTCTCACTCTTTGTGTGCTTTATGGCGTCATAAAGCACATCCCCTTAGAGGCCGATCGCTGACGTCAATCAAGAATGGTGTTTGGATCAGTGCACTTGTTCCTACTGTTACCGTGGATATTAATTGACACGGTTAACTGAATGGGCTGAAGTAAACGAAGACTTCGCTTTAACTTTTCATATGGATGACGCGTTTCCGGGCGAAACCAACTGTCGTCTGCTGACGCTCAGCCATGGCTCAGCGGCGCCCAGAGCCAGCGCGCCCGCGTACTTCCGAACTGTTTTTGACCGCACTGCCTTTTTTGGCATGGCCGCCTTCATGCCTCGTTTGTTTCGAGTGGTTTTGAACGCCAGAAGTAATCTCAAACCACACAAAGCTTATGATGCGGCACTGCCGCTTAGTTTCAACGTGGCGGATCGCGTGCTGGTCAGTGCGCATGAGTATAATATATATATGCAAGCGAGTCCATTGGTGACCAAGGCCAGTGAACGGCGCCTCATGAAACCTGAAGATTAGAGCAAAATACCTTTTTTGGCAAACTATATAAAATTAGGATAACACACTTCGATCAGCATCGCGCTTGTGAATTCGCGGATCCAACGGTAAGGTCGGAACTACAACCCGAAGTCGACTGTCAGCTCTTTAGGTGCACTTTTGTTTCCAGTGGTGTTCTAAGTACATGAAAACGTCTGTATATCACGAGCACACGCAGTCGCGCACGACCTTCCATGTCGACAGAGTTAAAGGGACACTAAAGCGAAACAATAAATCAGTTTAGACTAATGAAGCATTGCTTGAGAACCCTGCAGGCAGTCATTTAAAAAAAATAGCTTTGAGGAAATGAAGGTCGAAGTATCAGTACTTGAATTTCGCGCCGGAACCCCAGCGCCGGTACGTCAGCTTGACGTCAGGGATTCTAAAGTATGTTTTCGCATTTAGGCCGCGTCGGCTGAATAAAGGTTCCCGAAACTTGCCATGTTTAATATTTGGTTCCTTTAGAACACAATGTAGTCAATATGTACCGCTATATATAATTAGCAGGTCCTAGAAGATCAAGACGTCACAGCATAGAGGTCATAGCCCCCAGGTGCGGGAACTTAAGTAGACGTCGCCACACGCATTTCGTTCTTGCGCTTTTTCTGGCTTACCAAACGTCTTATCGTTGTAAGAGTGGTGTTTTCGGTGTTGTAGAACGGTAATTTTCTGATGCAGAAGAAATCATTTTTCACTTTAGTGTCCCTTTAAGGTTGTTGATAAGGCTCTCCTGTCGCCGCTTCGGTCGCTGTCTTTCTCACGCAGCGGCAAAAGTGCAGAACGCGACCTCCCAAGGCCAGTGGCAGGGACCTGCCAAGGTTAAGGGGAGTTATCTTCTCTCTTTAATTAACCTTGAGGTGGGGCTACCATTGGGAGCTCCAGCAGCCGTACAGTACTAAATGCACAGCCTGGCGAGGTTCCGCAATGCGATACCTACCTCCGGTCGTTGCAGTGCAGTAACTGCAGGTTCTCCGGAGCTAACTGCATCTTCGCTTTCTTCCGCTCGGCTCAATTCAACAGAGGTGAATTTTACCCCGGAGATTGCGTCGCCGACCGAGCGTGCTAAGCGCCCACAGCTATTTCTGGGAGAGATGCGCCAAAGAGGAAGAGCCTTCTCCTTTTTGCGCCAAAGTAACCCCGCCGTTAGGTAGCGTGAGCAGAGCCACACTCGCGCCATCTCTCGTACTACCTTGCAAGCGTACCGACCGCCACCGTAAGGCCACGCGAAGCCGGATTACAGGAGACGGGAGCTTTGCGGGAAAACAACATATCAGGGGACGCGTGACAGTCGCGCATCCCGACATCCCCCCAACTTTAAATCACTACATATTCCGGCGAAACATGTCACACGGTCTAACATCAACGCGTGCATCGCGAACAAGGTAGTACATGCAACAGTGGCCGCGCCGAAGAAATGTCCACACGCTGTCCATAACATGCGAGCCGACATTGTCCTTGGGTACACCGCTAGTGTCCGCTGGTCACAGCAGCAGCTCTGCAGACTCGACGGCACGATTCCAGGCCAGGACTCCGGTAACGGCGACGCAGTAGCCGGCACGAGCAAGCGTCGCTCCCGACGCCGCGCTATGCTGGCGAGAGCCGCAGTAGCTGTCGGTGACCGCCGGCTCTTTTCTCTGCCGCCGAGGGTCGCGAGCGGGATACAGGCGGCCGACAAAGTCACTGCGCCGAGCTGGCCACAGCATCACCATTGCCCGGAATGGCTCGATCATAGTCCGGGGCAGCAGCGCAGACGATGTGCAGGTGTCAGCAAACCAAGGGTGACTCCACTCACGCTGCATACATTCAACACTCTCGGCAAACCCTAAAGTAGTGCAAGGGAGATGAATTCTGCATGCGCATCGCCCACATGGTACGATGTTCAACTCGACTAGCAAAAGATCGGCTGGCTACACAGATGCTAAGTTCACGTGAACGAAGCTCGCTTCCTTGAGTCGGATGAGTAATTTCAATTCGTGCGAGGCCAACTAGAATGAAGGGAGCAAAGTGCAACACCTCAGCGCCACGGTACACCAGGTTGTGTCCCTCCACGTGCGACAGGCAGCTTTGTAAAGCCTTTTAGGCCTAAAGCGTCGCTACCCTGGCAACAACCGGCATCCAAAAAGAAAAAAAAACATCCAATATGGGCGCAAAACAGGCAGCCGCGAGGAGACGTCAGCTCTGTGAGGTGGTCCTACTCCGCTCGGTGCACAGTATCCGAGTTGACGGCGCCCACCGTCCCAGACGGTGTCGGAGCGCCCGGTGCCAGGCTGCAATACCATTCAGAGCGTAGCGGCACCTGTGGCGCGCGGTCACCCGGCTTCCAGAGCCGCGACTTCATCAGAGTCAAAAAGGTAGAAGATATATTTACATAAGAAATTCGGACGACCCAGGAGGCTTCCGTACTCACTCGCTTCAGGCTTGCCAATGCTCCGCGGGCGCTAAGCCTCGCTCTCCCAGGATGCAGACTACGTGGCTCTCATACCGACGAATGTCATTAAAAAAACACTTGCGAAAAGGCGTAGCATGTTGAAAAGTTCAAACCTATTACAGCCACCGTCGCTTCGCTCAAGAAAGCACGCCGCCGACGCTAGCGATCAAAATCCATAGCCGTACGCTCGGTTCAAACAAGGTCTCGAACGAAGCAAAACTGTTAAAACTATCGTCCGATGCCCCAAGAGGTCCACGTTGGGCAACCAGATGTGGGGTTCTCTCACCCGTGCTCCTGGGACAAAGGAACGACAACACAGTAGTGCAAACAATCACAGTGGCATTTATTGCACCTGACTAATGCCTGCTAGCTGAGTTGCTATCCACAAAACATGCCGATGGGCGCGCGACAAATCACGGAAGTCCGAGTCACCGCGACCGGATAACGAGCGAATATGTTCGCCCCATGCTGGACACCAACGCCTAGTCGTTCGCGCGTACGGTCACGCGAACGGTGGCGCGATCGAACGATCGTGTTCGTCCATTCCGGGGTAGGCTTCGCAAGACGGTCTCGCAGAAGCATGGGTCGGCGCACGCGCAGAACGTCCGCGCCGCTTCCCGACTCCCGAGCCAAAGAGAAACAGCCTTCTCCTTTTTGCGCCCAAGTAACCGCCGTTCTGCGAGTTCTAGAAATAGAACTGGCAGAACTTTCCAAGTTAATCAACAAGCGTAAGACAGCTGACATACGGAAGTATAATATGGATAGAATTGAACATGCTCTCAGGAACGGAGGAAGCCTAAAAGCAGTGAAGAAGAAACTAGGAAGAGGCAAGAATTAGATGTGTGCGTTAAGAGACAAAGCCGGCAATATCATTACTTATATGGATGAGATAGTTCAAGTGGCTGAGGAGTTCTATAGAGATTTATACAGTACCAGTGGCAACCATGACGATAATGGAAGAGAGAATAATCTAGCGGAATTTGAAATCCCACAAGTAACGTCGGAAGAAGTAAAGAACGCCTTGGGAGCTATGCAAAGGGGGAAGGCAGCTGGGGAGGATCAGATAACAGCAGATTTGTTGAAGGATGGTGGGCAGATTGTTCTAGAAAAACTGGCCACCCTGTATACGCAATGCCTCATAACTTCGAGCGTACTGGAATCTTGGAAGAACGCCAACATAATCCTAATCTATAAGAAAGGGGACGCCAAAGACTTGAAAAATTATAGACCGATCAGCTTGCTGTCCGTTGCCTACAAAATTTACTAAGGTAATCGCAAATAGAATCAGGAAAACCTTAGATTTCTGTCAACCAAAGGACCAGGCAGGATTCCGTAAAGGCTATTCAACAATAGACCATATTCACACTATCAGTCACGTGATAGAGAAATGTGCGGAATATAACCAACCCTTATATATAGCTTTCATTGATTACGAGAAAGCGTTTGATGCAATCGAAACCTCAGCAGTCATGAAGGCATTACGGAAGCAGGGTGTAGACGAGCCGTATGTAAAAATACTGAAATATATCTATAGCGGCTCCACTTTATGCAACCGTGGGAAGCGCGCCGCCTGGCGTCGCGCGCAGGGTAGAGAGGGGGGGACGTTCTACTCCGTGCGGCGTATAAGGAAAACATATCCCTTGACGTCGGGGGCTCAGAGCTGCACGCCTATTGGCTCTCGCCACAGCCGACTTCCGCTAGCATGGCGAAACCCAGGGGAGTATTTACAATTGCTAGTAGGTACAGCGGGGCGCGGCACTTGCGGAGACGACGGACGTTTGCGCGCATGCACGAGTAAGAGCGGGTGCGAGAGAGGAAATGTGGGGACTTTTGCTCCTTGAATATACGACTCTTCCCAGGCACTACGGAGGAGTTTCTTGGCGCGTGTTGTATGCGTTTGTCCTTAGGCGTGCCGGCAGAAGTCGCAGGGCGCGGTGGGGCTGAACTTAGCATCGCAAGTTGGCGGCTGGACGCAATCATGTTTATTCAATCGTGTTTTTTACTAATGAAAACAACGTTTCATTATTTCGCATTATTGGCGGTGCCTCCAGGACACCAAAGCGGAAACTGGGACATCAAAGCTAGAACCCGGACTGGGCCGTGTGCTGGGGCTCGCAGAGGACTGCGCATGCCAGGGGAATAGAGAATCGGCTGTCCGCTATCGCGGACAGCCAATTTTTTATGCGACCACCCCCTTGCACGCTTCGGCCTCCGCGGCCCCAACCCACAGGCCACCCTGCTTCCAGCTTTGCTCCCCCCGCTACCACTTGGGTGCCCTGGAGATCCTGCGCCGCCTGCTTTAATATAACCTCAGGTGCTCTCCCGAGACCTCCGTTTGCCGGTTACATGTGCCCTCCTGGAGCAGTGCTCGTAAAAAAAGCAATCTATCGTCGCGACTAAAAAAGCGACCCGCTACTTATACAACACCATCAGAACCTTGCCCCTTCATACACAGCGATCACCAAATGGGGCGTCCGTGCCCATTGCCTCACCGCGCGTGGAGCCAGCGGTGGAGCGTAAACAAACTGGACCGCACTCCGCTATGCCGGCATGCCTAGGGGACAAATGCATACAACACGCGTTAAGAAACCTTCTCCGTTGTGCCTAGGCAGACTCACATATTCAAGAAGCAAGGGCCCCCAGATTTTCTTTCTCGCACCCGCTCTTACTCGCGCCTGCGCAGAAACGTCGAGCGCCGTGAAAAGCGCCACGCCCCGCTGTACCTGCTAGCAATTGTAGAAACGCCACCCGGGCCGCGGCCTCCGACCCCTTCGACGTTGCCTCCGAGATTTAAGTTTGTTTACCCTCCGACGCTGGGCTGCCGCCGCGGTGAACGCGATGCAGCAGTGGGCACTGTCGCCCATTTGGTGATAGGAGTACGCATCACTTGCATTGTGGTGTATCCGAGGCACGTGAAGCAACTTGAAATGCTTGACGAAACGCATGTGCAACGTTGCACAAGGGTTTTGTGCAGGCCTTTGACAACGCCACGCCACGCTGCCGAAAGCCGCGTCGCTCAGTTTTCAACGACGCTGAAAAACCATTCATGCGGAACGTGGACATGTGCCACATCGAAAAGGAAGAAGAAAGTGGCGGCATGAACACGTACGGAGCCATATAACAGCCGATTCCTTTAGCACGAGCTTCTTTAACAAGTCCGATGATATCTGTGCTGCCGGCAACTGCGCATTTCACTGCACCCTGATATAGGCAGTTTTCTTTGACCGAAGAAAAAAAAAGGCCTGTTATTAGCAAAATCTACAGATCTTATGCATCTAAATTATTCTTGGAACCGACAGTGGTCCTCCTACCTAACCTAACCGGCAATTCAAAGCATAATTTACAAGGCTGCCCGTTTACTTTTTATTTGCACAGATGTGGTTTGGTGGTATCCCCTTAATGCTACCTCTGCAATGAGTCGGAATCTATCGACTTATCTAAAACGATGTCTAGAAGTTCCGCTTTAAAATCTAGGACGGCCTTTAAGCAGTCGTCGTAACGACTTTGAACATGGAAACGGAAGAGACAAGTGCAACGCCGTAACTGTCTCTCAGTGGAGGACACCTCAACAGCGCTGCACCTGGAATGGGTGAGGGGAGAAAAAGATGATGAAGAGACCGGAAGCCTTTAAGCAGTACTGTTATACTCTCCCATGGAGCAACGGTATTAGGATACAGCCACAGGAACATTTGCCTGGCCATTTTTAATTTCCTGTTTGCCACAAAAAGACTGCCTTATAAACATTTCGTAGTTCTCATATTTGATTTACTTCTACTTACACAAATTCAAAGTTAAAATATTATTGATACTATTCAAAATTTAACTTGCTCATGTTTATGTTCATGCGTGCAAATTCTCACTCGCTTCACTGCAATACACTGAATGCTTCGCCGCATTACACAAGTGTCATGCGCTGAAGCGTTCAGAAATTGCCAGTTTCTTTTTTTACAACTGAAGAATCGTAGCACGCTTGGTGTTTTAGTAGTTTCCCCATTGATCTACGCTTTATTCCAATAAGAGACGAGACAATTATGTGTTGGCCACGCGCTTTTCCTTCACGCATAGCGGGTATAAGAAAATCATACCCCACGAAGAATGAGAGGTCAGAGTAAGCCGCACGCGCGGCAGCAGGAAAGTGCTTGTGGTTTGAAGCATGCTTTGAAGGCTTAGACGCACATCTGCAAATATATGCGGGCTTCTCATCCCGCGTGGCATGCACTCAGTCACTCTGTGTGGTGTCGAGATATTTTGGACAAGTGCGCGGTCTGCGTAGCGTATGCGGCGTTAAGTCTTACCTGATTGTACTAGCGTTCTCGAAAATATGCACTCTGAACTGCAACAGAAACTTACCGTGTCGTCTTTATGGCTGTGGCCTCGACACATGGTTCCATGATCATGCCCGCCGCCGTCTTCTTCCTTGTCGCTGTGGCGCGTGCCCACGTTCCGCATGAATGCTTTTTCAGGGTCGTTGAAAACGGAGCGACGCGGCTTTTGGCAGAGAGGCGTGGCGTTGTCAAATGAACAACGATACACAGGCGCTTCTTGAAGCACTTCAAATTGCTTCACGTGCCTCGGATACACCACAATGGAAGTGATGCGTACTGCTATCACCAAATTGGCGTCAGTGCCTACTGCTGCATCGCGTTCACAGCGGCGGCACCCCAGCGTCGGAACGTAACCCCCCCCACCCCACCCAGCGCCCAGGGAATAAATCTTCCGTATACGCCTCCGGGCGGCGGCTGTGCCCGCCCGCCGGGCCGCTGTATCTTGAAAGCCATCTGCGACGGTTAAAGAGTCCGCGCTGCGCTTTCGCGGCCTAGTTCCTGTTGGTGCGAGCGGTAGCACGAAGGTCAATTCGCTCGCTGCTGCTGCCGCGTTTCCTCACTGCAGAGTTTTTACAGCGAGTTTCCTCGGTCACCGAGTAAGATGTGTTCACGTTTGCTCGTGCGCTCGTGACACCACGTTTGTTTAGTTAGTTGCCCATGTTACAATTGTAGTTTATACGGCCGATAATCCTGCTATCTTTACTTCGTATAGCTGCGCACTAATTTGCTATTGCAATATATGCTTCGCCTTTCGAGCGAAACTGAGACTTAAAAAAAGGGGGGGGGGTAGAATTGGGTATATACCTTAATCAGACGTTGTAAGCTGCGGTTATTGCTTGAAAACCTACCTAGTGCGGGCCGAGAACAGGTGTTTTCGGCGAGAGGCGACGTGTGTTCAACGCATTAACTGCCCCCTAGGTTCCACCGAGACATACGCTAGGGTCGCTATTACAGACACCATAGGGGTGAGGCCAACACCCTCTAGAGGTGTTGGTCAGGCGCGTTCGTGCTGACCGGTCAAGTCCTAATTATCCGGTGAAGGACAATCTTTGGATTAAAATAACAAAATTTTGGGCACACAGAAATGCATGCGAGCCGGACGGGATCTTAGGCCGGGATCGAATTAACGGGTCTGCTGTATCGACTCTTGTCGCGGAGCAGTTTTTTTCGAGACAAACGAGGCGGCGCTTGCGGCGGCGCGCCGCACGTGGCCTCAGCGACAGCGCACGAAAACGCAACCATTATCGCCGCTTCCACCTTGCTTGTGTGCGGTCACTGATGGAAATGCAACTGAATTTTAGCTAGCGCACTGTGCTCCAATCATGCTGGATTGAATCATGTAGATTGAAGACTTGTGCAGTAGAAAATAGTGACTGACATATTATGGAATGGAATGAATCTGTGGTCAAGTTCGCGGACCGCTGCTGCAACTGTCCGTACGTGTTACCGGCACTTTGACATGTGCGGCTTTCCTCGAGGATACAGAAATTTTCTCATCCGCCAGCGTTGTATCGCTAACCTTCAAGGAAAGTGCTTCAGCCCCGGAACGTCTGCAAGAGTGAGTACCGCTCATTAAACAATGACAAAGGGAGAGTAGCGATGCTTCCTGACATAGTAAGTTTCGAGCACAGTACGGTCCATTGCTTACCCCAACTGGCACGGAATCTTACGCCCACTGTATTGCCAACGTGTCAATAAGTGAATGGGCGCACACTTGAATATATGCGCACCATATACGCACAGTAAATGATGGGCTACACCGATAGCACAAGAATGGTCGAAGCTGAATGTTTCGTGACGGCCCACAAGAGCAAGCGAGTTACTAGCGATAATACATCTTTGTTACAATGTACAAAATAGCTACGTTTCAAGCCTTGCACGCAGCAAGAACAAATCTATCGAAATTGAGCGCACCCGCGAGCGATTAGGCAGAAAATCAATGACTGCACCAAGGAAATTTGCCGAGTCAGAAATGCGACAAGCCGCTGCTTCAAAATATGTGCCAAATAAAGAACGAAGAGCAAAACACACTAATCTTGGTGAATGAGTGAAGAAACTTTGTTATGAATGCCTGCAGAACGGTTGCCGTGGGCTCGTTTGCGCTCGATCAGCATCCCCAGCACTCGACAACCGGGATCGTGTGACCGCCGCTCGACTTGATCTTTATTGTCTCTTGCTCTCTCGCAGGTTCGTTGTCTTTCGTCTTCCTAGCTGCACTTTTCGGAGGAATCACCGACAGCTCAGACTTGCTTGGAGAGCAGACGAGCCCAGACACAGACACACGCGCGGCTTCACTACACGCCCTTGCTCTGGCGTAATTTCTCGCTGCCGTCCTAGAATCACAGAGCTCAGTCGTGCGGCACTCGGGGTCGGCGATAGCCAGGGCAATGGCCACCTCCTCGGCTGGATACGCCCCTCGAGTCCGCACACTCGCCGCTGTTCTCGTTGCACCGGTCGATGCCCCGACGACTGCAGCGGCGAATGCCTTTCTGTCATGTGGATACTCTGGCGCGTCCACAAACACGGCACCCGTCTTTGGCATGGAGATCGATGAGCGCCTTGGCCCTCGCCGCCCGCCACTCTTTGTGGAACTCAGGGTTCATGTTTCTTGGCGCCGGTCATACCCGTAGCCGTCTGCTAATTGCGTCCGGTACAGGCACTTCTGTATTTTCGGGTCCCTTTTCCTTTGGCCCCAGGCCTAGGTCACGCAGCACTTGTCTGCCCGTTCTTGTTTCCGATAGCCGCGCGAGCTGAGCGGTCCTCTGCGCCTCGGCGATTTCCTCCGGGGTGTTATGCACTCCCAGGGCCAGGTACTTGTCGGTGCTTGTGCAGTCGAGAAGTCCGAGTGCAGCCTTGTACGCTTTGTGTATGAGCGTATTGATCTTATTTCGCTCGCACTGCCTCCAGTTGTGGAAAGCAGCAACGTATGTAACGTGGCTTATAGCTAAGGATTCCACTAGCCGGGTGAGGCTTTCTTCCTCCATGCCTGCTGTTCTGTGTGACACCCTACTGACACCCTCCCAAGGCCAGGAACTTGTCGGTGCTTGAGCAGTCGAGAAGTCCGAGTGCAGCCTTGTACGCTTTGCATATGAGCGCATTGATCTTATTTCGCTCGCACTGCCTCCAGTTGTGGAAAGCAGCAACGTATGTAATTTGGCTTATAGCAAAGGATTCCACTAGCCGGGTGAGGCTTTCTTCCTTCATGCCTGCTGTTCTTTGTGACATCCTCTTGATGAGGCGGATGGCCGTGGCGACTTTGGCCGCGAGACGGTTGACCGTCTCACCGTTGACTTGTTTGCGCTCAATCAGCATCTCCAGCACTCGGATTTCCTCGACAACCGGGATCGTGTGACCGCCGCTCGTCTTGATCTTTATTGTCTCTTGCTCTCTCGCAGGTTTGTTGCCTTTAGTCTTCCTATCTGCTCTTTTCAGAGGAATCGCCAACAGCTCAGACTTGCTTGAGGAGCAGACAAGCCCAGACCCGTCCAGCTGCTCCTCAATGTGTCCATCGCTTCCTCCTGGGACCCAGAGCGTTATGTCGTCGGCATAGATGGTGTGTCGGACCCGCGCGACTCGAGAGAGGCGCTCGGCCAAATCATGGGCGGAAAGTTTGGTTAATTTGGAATACATATTTAGCCCTGCTTTCAGAACAAGCACAATGTGCGCTGCTCACGCCGTTTGGACATAGCTTAATCAGCTCCAAAAGAGCTTTTGCATGTTCTCTGAAGCTGTAGCCAAGTTTTTGTCGTTCACTCAGTCACCGTCTACGATATCTCCCGAATTCACAGGGGTTTGCTAAGCCGCACCTGCGCCACAAACAGCCATTGTAAACACTGAGGCAGTTGAAGCAAGCAATGGACGCATCATCATGTGATCAAACATGGCAGCACCCACGGGATCACCGCGAAAAGGGTGGATAACTCCCATTATATCGGTTGTTGTGTTTTACTCTTGCAAATGCACTACCTTGACAACATTGAGTCGGTCAGGTGTCCCGCACTGAAAGAGAACAAACGGGGCTTGCAGCACAAGCTGCGCTGCAGAAGACCTGCTTGCATGTGGCATACAACATAAGAAGAAAACACAATGTTCTTGCAGTTATTTTCTAAGTAATGGTCATTGCAAACAGTACAGCACCACTTCGTTTTGGTTGAGTGTGTGCACAGCTTTTGCCTTGCTCATTTGTTACTGTTGCCATGCCGCCCCCAAACCCGAGCTTATTGTTCAACAGCAAATGCAATAAGTGATGGCTGGATCAGGGTCAAATGCCTTACGGGCGTTTGATATTGTATAATAAGGCACAAGTTGGCAAGAACAGACAGCTAGTGGGAATTACTGAATCTTCCAAATTAACATGAGCCAAATACAAAATATTATGGTGTAACAGCTTACTAGTCAAATTTTTTACCATTGACATCGTAATTTCAATGTCCCAACATGTTGAAATAAACAAACATGCTAATAAATGCATGTGCATAGCATTATTCAATATTCGAAGCTAAGTATTTGGATTAGAAAATTTCGATATTCACCACACCCCTATTTAAAATCTACTCCAGCAGCAGTTCACCAGCATTGGAACATGGAAGACTGTTCGAGTGGCACCTTTGTGACAGACGAGTCTACCTGTGCAGAGGCGCTTGCTGTGAAAGTGGTTGTGGACAGCAAGCTCCACAAGGCTTTGGTCATGCACAGGGCTCAACACTGCACTCCAATGCTTCCCCAGGCACTCAGTTGAGTTTTTAAAACATCTTTGTTGTGAAAATAGAAAAAGAAAAGAACCTTCATGGATTCTTATTCACTCCTTGACATTAGATTGAAATGTACAAGTTCTGGTAATGCTTTATTAGTGGATGCAGTGCTTGGGTGGCAGTGTTACATAAAAGAATAAGTGAGAAGGAATGGTAGGCAACTCTGTAGTTGGCCTTCTCCATTTTGGTAGTCCTGGCACTCACAGAAGCAAAGTATTAGCTACATTTCTTGTCTATATAGCAGCAGAGGCAGCAAGATGTCACTTTCTTCTTGGGCAGCCTATAGTTACTGTATATGCTCCAAAAAGGATCAGAGATGTACAAAGCTTTGCTCTGTTGCATTTCACACCTGCAGGAGTTAGGCTCAGGCCAAGACAGCACCAAGCATGCCTCGTCAAGCACCACCTCATTACAAACTTCGACAACAAACAAATGTACCACAGTTACTCCTGTAAGGCCCACACCTCCACATTGTAGTGCAAAAATGCAAGGAAAAAGTTTTGCTAAGTGTCCTGCACGTACTGGCATGCTGGTTAATTCCTGCAAGCCACTTACAAGATCGCACTAGTCCGAAAAGTTGGTCGCAGACTGCAAATGTGTAGTTGGTCGCCAGTGGTTGCATTTATTTGCATAGCATTCTGAGTGCAGTTTCGGGCTTGTGAGTAGCCATAAGCCTGCCTCGTGTAAAGCCGACACCCGGTAAAATTTTCAAAAAAGTAAGTGCAGGCTGTATATGAGTAAGTACAGTATCTTATTGTACTCGTTGAACTGTAGCGATAATGCAGAATCCTTCACCACACAAAGCTTTGCTAAACCATCTGTCAAAGCACATGCCTGTCAGCAATACTGCAAATTAAAAAAGGAAGCCACTTATCATTGCGAGTTTGCACAAAGCAAAAGACTACCAATAATGGGAGAAATTGTCTGAGCAGTTATAGACTGTGGTGAAGTGGCGGCCTATATTAGCATTGTAAACCTGTGTTTAAAGGAGTGTTTACACAAGGGAGAACTCAAACCTCGCCTGCAAGGGGAGCACATCGCATGATGATGTCATGCTTTCAATGGGCAACACAGCCCCATGAAGGCCCTCTCTGTGGAGGTAGAGACTTTCTTGTTTTTTCGAAAGCCACCAACAGTTCCTCATGGGCTGGGTAAGGATATGCTCAATCTTTGGAGATGCAGTTACTCTGTGACAACATAGACCTTGCTGGTTGTGAGGGCACAAAGAGAAGGCTTGCCAGAAATGCTACGGGTGATCCCCTGCCTTGATGCTCTGGAAAAGTCCCAAAGTGAATATTTATTTAGTGGCAGCTTCTCCATAGTGCCTAGTTGCTTCAAGAACCACGACTGCACTTGGCAAAAGCAAGTGCGAGCCACACATGAACACGAAACATGCATCTCTGCTTACCATTGGGAGTGTATACAGTAGTAAAGCCAAGACAGGCACAACTTGCTTTTCTTCCCTTGTTTCCTTTCCCCATATCTTTAACGTATAAATGAAATGTGTCCATTGCGTGAGCAACAGCAAAAAAAGGTAATGCCTTAACAACCAAGATAGTACACAGCTACCCTTGAAAGAAATGTTTTACTGCAGGGCGAGAAGGGTACATGGCATGGTGTGATTAGATTTCGAAGACACCTTTATCTCAACCTAGATTTATGAAAAGCACACAGAAGGAAGGCTTTACAGAGGAAGGTAAACAAAATTAGGTACAATGTCACGAACTACATAGCACATTTAGAGCATCTTGGAGCCTTGTACATGAAAAGAAAGCTTATGGGGCCATTGACCCTTTGATGGGCCATAATCAAGATGCCATGATAGCTTCGTCGTAAGAACTACCACCTAAGCTGTCTTACTACCAATCCCAAAACTGCAGCATGCCACCTACAACAAAACATACAAAGCAGACGAGCTCCAATTTTCTGTGACCAACAATTGCTTTCCAGCTTATAATGTTAAAACTTGCAGAAGTTGAAGGAATGTGCGCAAGAAGTACTTTGAAATGAACTGCATGTCCTGTAAAAATATGAGGAATGTACAATGCATACATCTATTGCAAGCTCATGAAACTTGCCCTTCAAGAAAAAAAAGAAATGAGAAATCTGAGTCAAACTAACATGTTTCTTCCAGCTTATACTCTATAATCAAGTAGGCACCAATGATTTAATCTTCACCTTCATTATGTTGAAAAATGGTTGCTTCGGCTTCATGAAATATAAAGCCAGCTTTCATCGTTTAGGGTGATGTTTCCTACCAGCTCAGTGATGCGGTGGCAGGTGCGCCACAAAAGGGTGAAAGCAGGATGGCAGAGAGCGGTCTTGGGTGCAGTACAGTGCAGTGTATTTCTGTGACCTGGGTTTTCTTTTTTTTCTTTTTTTTTTCTTCACGCGGGTCAAGTACATTGCTGGTCCACGATGAGGCATGCTACCAAAACCCTTGCACCACGGCGCTGTTGCTGCAGTTACAAAAGAGGGCCCCCCAACCACGATGTGTGCGCAGTCACTCAGGAAATGAGTTGAACATGGAGAGCTCTTCAAACGATGCCGTGCCCGATTGGTCCAGCATCTGGAGCATGTCGGAGAGCTCTTGTTGCTGTGCAGGGGGCGGCGGTGGGGCTCCTCCTGCTCCGGGTGGGGGGGCTTCACCCGGTTGCCACTGGCCCCAGAGACCTGCACGAAATCAGACAATTCTCTTCATCCAGAGGCACACATACATACAACAGCCCTACCTGCTCGGGGAAAAAAGAAGTGGTGTGGTTGCTATGACTCAAGCCTTCGTCCTCCTGGTGCCGTGTAAAGAGAACGTGACTTTAACCCTTTAGCCGTTTTGTTCTATGAAGAAATTTCTTACCCAGAATACTTTCTTTTTATTGCCGACTGTGAATATCTTTGTTATAAACAGCAGGTTTTTGCGGTAGAAGAATGTAACTGACTCATAGAATGAATAAAAGTAGGTTATTGAAGTTTGTTGTACACCATAGTATACTGTATTTACTTGAATCTAGTGCGCACTTTGTTTCCCGTTAGAATCAAGTATGACCCTAAACCTGCGTTACCATATCGCCATTCACATTTCAAGGTGGCCGCCTCACATTCGCTTCGAGGCTAGCTAGATACCCATGTATTACCAAATAGTCTATTTCACTTTAGCCTAGCTGCCGTAGCTTTATCCATGTGCTTTAGTACATGTGCTTAGGTTAGTGCACCGTCTGTCTTCCCAGTCTTCCTGTTTTCTGCATTTGCTCTATCAGCACGGAAGTGCCGACTGCAAAGACATGACGAATTCATCATGATGATGCAATTAAAAGGAAAGTGATCACTTATGCGGAGACGGACAGAAATCGGGCCGCTTCATGGGAGTTCAGAGTTCCCGAAACTTGCGTGCGGGACTGGCGCAAACAGGAGAAGCTTTCTACTCCGGCGGCTGCTAGGTATGGTGCGGCCGCGCGGCCCCCATCTTGAAAGCGATCTGCAATGGAGACGCATCTAGGTGCACTGCGCTGTGTTCTCGTTGCTTAGTGCGCATTGACGCGAGAGTCTGCACAAAGGTCAATTCGCTTGCTCCAGCTACCGCACATCCCCACTCCAGCATGCTGATAAAGAGTTTCCACGGTCATTGCATGAGACGTGTTCATGGTTGCTTGTGCACGCGTGACACCATGCTTGTTAATTGTGATATACTGCTATCCTTACTTTTCGTATAGCTGTCTACTAATTTGCTTTTGTAATCGATGCTTCTACGCCTTTCGGGCGAAACTGCGACTTTTTTGATCACAGCTTTAGTGTATTGGGAGTAAATCTTTGTTTTTCCAAATGAGAGAGATGTATCTCGTAGGAAAGAATGAGGTGCATGGTACTGTAAAGGACTTTATTTTAGGTTGCGGCAAATGGGTGCAAGTTAAAATCGAGGGCGTTTCCCCCCCCCCCTTTTTTTTTAGTCGCGGCCACGGCGTAAGACATTTAGGAGGTGAAACTCCTGTCAGCGCGAGCGAGCGCGGGCGACCAGATAAAGTCACAATTGTTGTATGTGCCGACGGGGCCGTATACAGTGGCGGCGCCATGCGGTGCGTCATAGAAGCCGCAGCGGAAAAAAAAAAAAAAATGCAGCGCCCGGGCAGGCGGCTCCAGCGTGCTCTCAACGGCGGTAATTTCTTTCCAGGCCGCCAGCACGATAATGGCTCCGCAGGCTTGTGACCTTTTCTGGTCACCGCAAACAGCGGAGTTTCCACTCCTAAATGTTTCTTGTTCCGTGGTCGCGGGAAACGGGTGCACATTACAATCGAGGGAGTGTTAGACTTGAATAAACAAGGTAAATGCACCAACTAAATAGTAGTAATCAACAAAAATTATGGAAGGAATATATAAAAAGATGGTCTTGTCTTTGTCACATTAGCTGTGCATGCTAAAGGTGCATTATTTGACTAAGGGAGCTCTGGCAGTGTGTGGTACAGCTCAAAACAAGGAATTATGCAGTCGCGTGTCATTTCGTTTCATCGACTGTTATGACTGGGCTGGAATTCAACCTCTCAAATGTGGGAAACGTTCCAACTTGCTCTCCCGTGTCAAGGTAATTGCCCTCATCACCAAGAATGTGTCACACCTATGGCCCTTGCCCTATCCTGTGTTGACACGGGTAGCCAGCAGGCTACAAAGGGGAGGAGGCTGTCGTCTTCACAACTTGATGACGGAACACAAGACTGTGCTGAACACGCTGGCACTGACAACTTCATGGGAGCAACCCCAAGCAGACTTTGACTACCACAAGAACATGAGAATTGAATGACCCTTTCAGTGGGGTCCTTTACACCGATTGTAACAGCTGTACGCAAGGGTTTAAGGCCGTCCTGGCACCTGTGTTTAGCAGAACTGCTCAAGACTACGATAGAGCCATGACCACGTGCCGCTGAAGTGAATACTTTATTTTTTGTCATCACAATGCACGCCCTCATCGCCATCTCCCGATTCTTGGGTTGAAGACCCACATCTCACCCATTCGAGATCTTATCACTGTCAATAAAACCAGGAAAGAACAGTGGAGGCTTCAACAAACTGCTGTTCACATCAATTTTAGTCCACAATGCTCACTTTCCTCTTTGTCTTCTTTGTCAGAGGAGCTGCTGACCTATGTCACCATCACATTTGTCTTCGATTGCTGAGATTCACAGCAATCTAGCAACACTAACACATGATGAGATGAAATCACATTATTGTGATGGCTCCCTCAGAGTAACAGAAGCCAGTCTTGAAGGCTATACTTTTATGTACAACATGCGTGGGAAGCAATTGCAGAAGCTGGAAGTAAGTTACGATTGTAATGTGTGGTTTCATTTTCATGTGTATCTCAGCAATCAACCTGAAATAGCTCCTGCACACATTTTCTGGTTTGTACTGACGAGTGAAAGAATTGCATGCACAATGCGCTGTCAGGAAAATCCAGGAACTACTGGTCACTGGAAGGTTCCTGCTCAAATGCTCGCACAGCTGTGAGCAGCAGGCACCACCTCGACACGACATGTACGTCGTTATGTTCCAAAGCACACAACAAAGAGCTGGCGCTGCACTTTTGGATGTCACCTGAGTGGTCACTGTTGGTGGGAGGGGCTTATAGGCAGCGATTTCAAATTGAAATTTCAGGTTGTGCCTAAAGGCAGCCCCCCCTCCCCTTCCTTTTTTGTGCATATGTGTGTGAGTTCCACCATATTGGCCACTCTACTTTCAGATTCAATGTGTAAGGGTACCGGGCGAACGCCAGGTGGCATAGAGTCACAGGCACGAGACACTAGGTAACAGTGTAAAGTAGCAGGCACAGGAGAACATGGGAAGCATGTGTGTGCAGTCGGCATGCGGGGAGCGCGTGACAACAAACTGAGTGAGTGAAGTAATCGGCGGAGCAAGCCACGTGCGGCGCGGCGAGATGAAACGCAGACTGCACGTGTGTGTGTGCGCCGAGGATTTCCCGAAATAAAGAACGTACTTGTCATAGTTGGATGACCTTGTTATGACCCCTCTAAATCATCGTTGCCAGACTTCTGTCACCCATATCATTTGAGGTTTCTTTTCAGTTGCCTCTACCTTTACAGTTTAAACTTTGTTATGGCTAAAAGCTTACTGCATCATTGTTGGCACGGACGTGCATGGCCTTTAAGTCATACTTTCGCTTTATTTCTGCAAATCCTGACCATAGGAGGACACGCGCATTAGAAGCATCAGCGGCGGCTACCTCATCCATATTTTTTCACCTCAGCACATTTTTAAAATTTTCACCGTGAACACCATGCACAGACACAAAATGTTTAAATATATACACAGGACAAAGTTTATTATATTATTAAAGAGGAGGTAGCCAACTAACAAATATTTCTAGTATGGATAACCTATGCCTAGAGAATTAATATGTTCCTGTAAGTTCACCTCGCTTCAAATTGCCTTGCATGCTTTTTTGACCCTGAAAAAAAAAAGACACCTGAAAACTTCAATGACTCCTTCGACAGAGTTTTATCAATGGTGTGTGAAATGCATGTGAATAATATGTGTCTCAGTATTGCTTCTCTTTCAGCAGGCAATGCTAACAACTCACGAAAAAAAAACCTCTTCTAATAATTTACAGCATTTATTTGGGATAGAAACCGCCACTTGCAAGCAGATGTCAGAAATAGTCAAATCTCGGTAATTCGAACTCGAAGGGGCCCGAAAATTTGTTGGAGTTAAAAGAAGTTCGAGTTAAAAGGAGGACTTGTTCTTGAAGTACTCCTGCACCATAACACGATGCACAAATGGTGCGAGGACCACGAAACTGCCTGTGAAAGCCAACACTCGCTTCCTGATAACGGCAGAAAACGAAACTTCAGGGAGCGGGCTAAGCTGGTGCTGGGCTGGTGCTGAGGTCCGTGCACGCACAGAGACCATCAAAAGTGAGGGAGCTACGAGGGAGTTTGGAGGCAGGGCAAGGGGAGCGCAGTTGCGATGAGGGGAAGGAGGAATGCAGATTTGCTTTCCCACCAGCTTATGGATGGTGCTAATTACCTCTGCCACCTAAGCCTCAGTGCCACCTGACTGCTACGGCAGAGTTGCTGAGGCCGAACTAGGCCTCCACCGCTGCTTCCCTCTGTGCGATCGCGTGCTTCTTCCTTCATCTGCTGGCAGATCGGTGCTGTGTTTATGTTCTTCATCCTGCGTTTTCCAATGTCTTATGAAGATGACGAAGTCGTTGCCACTGATAATAATCATGTTGGTGTGCTCCCTTCTGTTGCGGTGTCGCTGCATGCAAACAATAAGGAGAATGAGGTACTTCCTGGTGCCTCACAACGTTGAGTGCCTCGCGCATGACGGAATATGGCGCACTTCTACGCTGCTCCATCTCTTTAAGGTGGGCACGATTGTCGTCGGCTTCCCTCGCATGCTTTCACTCGCACATACAGCGTACGGCGTGCGGCGATAGTGTTATCGCCCTTGGACTTGATACGGAACCTCTCACGCGGCGTTGAGGGGTCTCACCTTAGCTTTTCCTCTATAGCAAGGTCAGAGCAATGCTGGTTGGGGGCGCCGCCGCAGATTTGGTGCTGCTGAAAGCATTGTCGGAGCGCAGTACATTAGAATAAACTGTCGCAAATGCTTGTGCATTCAAATTACCGGGTGTTTTCGCCCATTGGAATACACATAACTTTGACGGGACTACAGCGTAAGTTTGAATAAACTGGAAGTTCGAATTAAGCATGCTCGAATTAATGAGATTCGACTGTATATATAATTCACTCAGTGACCAAAATGAGACCAAGCAGGATTCACTCAAAATCAGAATGAATAGCAGTCATGTGCAGCAGTGCTTATACTCTGACTCACAGTAGAAAAAAAAAAGCTGCAGTTATGCTAGAAAAGCGAAGCAGTATTATTGATCGCAAAGTATAAGACAATTCTTCCAAGTGAACATGAAGGTTCACTTTGAAGGTCACACGAAGTTTCTTCAAGTGCAACTGTTATGAGAGGTAATATGTACATATATGCACGTCCAACTTCTCAGTTCAAATTAAAGGAAACTTTACATGTGACACCGGTCTACCTTCTTCAATGCACTACTTGTAATGAATAGTGTATCAGTCAGACAGAGCCATTTTTCAGGATACAATTTAGTAACCACAGGTCACACACAAAATCTCTTTTGAACCTTTTCCATTTCGAAACATGTCAACCTCCCGGTCTCTCTCAATGACCTAAATGCGACAATATTGGAATGAAGCTTTCGCTCGCACCACAACCAGGAAATTCGCGAGTCCTACTTTATAAGTTTATTACCGCCGCCTTGGGTATTTATATACCTGCCAACCTGAAGATTTGGAAATTCGTAAAACTATCGTGGCGGTGGGGGGCAACATTTTTTTTTTTTTTTACGGGATTTACCTTTTGTGACAAGCTTACTCACATTTTCACAACTGCAAGTGCAATCCATGTCTTGGAGAGAAGAGTGAAAAGTCCACTGGGGCACAATTTATTTCTGCAATGATTTTGCTATTGCCGACTTTGCCTGCTTCAGAAAATTCTCCGTGTAGGTTTGCTCAAAGCAAGTACCACTCTGGTACCCCTTGACCATCAGCAGACTTTTGAATGTTTTCTTGCACAGAGATGAGCGAAACTCCGAGTTTTGTTCGCAGTGCTGAATGTTCTCTCACATTCAGCATTGCTGTGGGGAATAGAGAGAATACCCAGCATAACCAACCAAATAATCATAATAACTATAACCAAATTCTGTGGAACCTGAGCAATCTGTCGACACTTAGTGCTTCCTAATTGCAACCACTGCACGTCACACCATGGCTCATTCAATATGTCGGCTGGAACCTGATATGCTTGCAAGTTGGCAAACTCGACTTCAAGTGCGTCGATTGCTTCTTCTTTTGAGTCGCCACTCTGCTGGAGTAGGATAGCAGGGAACGCTATAATAAAATGACATCCGCTGTTGAGTGAAGCAGTTTCCTGAGCTTGTACTTGAGCAACTTCAGCCATCTTGAGATTGACGTCTTCTAGCGGGAATTTGTGGTGAATGTTATTTCATGCTGCCGTTAAGTGCAGACATACAGCAGAGAACTGCTCTCTCTCAGTGCCTCAACAACAGAGTAGTGTTAGGTATGGTCGGAAGCCAAGGGCGATACGTCATCCCCCTACGCTCTACTTGGTCGGAGCCCATGGGCGACAGGTCATTCACCCTACCTTCTACTAGGCCAGAGCCCACGGGCGACAGGTCATTCACCCGACCTTCTCCCGGATTCGTTGAAAAGAGGATCGACTTCTCCTTTCCGTGCTCAGTAATGCAGGAGGAGGGGCCCTCTCTCTGTGCCTGTCACGTGTCATCGACGGAAGCAAGATCCCGCCCACACTTGTAGTGAGCCTATTTAAGGGGCTCCGAAATGTACTTCAGACTTTATACTTCATACTTCATGCTTTTCTCATTTTCTTTCAACTAGCTTTGAATAAACCGTGCAAGTTTCGCACTAGCAAATCGTCTCGCCCCTGCTTGGTCGCCATGATCTACCGGATGCCTGCAGCCTGCCGACAACGCCACGCTACCCAATAAGTAATGTCGGTCGAGCTTCGTTAGGCAGGCGCTGCTACTTCTCGGCAGCAGTACGGTACGCTACCCTGGAGTACGCAAGAAGCAGGTTGCTAACGGTGGGATCGCCCCTGAAACTCAACAGTAGGTTGTGCTGCCAATGACTGTCTTCATCACCTTTCTGGTTCTCCGCAGCACCATAGTCAACTTCCAGCAATTAATGACATGCCTTGACAACACCTGGGTGCACAAGTATAATCAGGAGATCCTCGAAAACGCGGTTCAAGAGGCCCCTCAGTACATGAATCTGAGGAGCCTGTGCCTGAAGAAGGCAGTTTGCCTTCTCAAAACGCGGTACAGTTGAATCCCGCCACAACGAATACCTCCACAACGAAATTTCCGCGACAACGAATAATTTTTTATTCCCCGCGAGTATCCTATAAGAATTAATGGCCTAAATTTCTCTGCACAATGAACCATTTTTGCAGAGCGTTTCCGCTTCAACGAAATTTTCGCGTTCAAAATCGAAACCGAAACTAGTTTTATTGGCGAGAAGTCCAAGTCAAATCCAAAGCCACATTAAGCATGAAATCACGTGATTGCAGTTCCGCCATTTTGGCTTTGTGTCGTGGTCGCGTTGTTCACTCGCTGCCTTTCTCTTCGACAACGACGAGTTTTCATCCGCAGGACACGATGGCAACGCAAGTGAAAAAACGCAAAACTCTTTCCCTTGAGCAAAAAGCTCAAATAATCGCCCAAGCAGAAAGCGGAAGGAAGAAAGCGGCAATTGCTGAAGACTTCGGAATTCCTGCAAGTTCGCTGTCAACGATTCTAGGCAATAAGGACAGCGTGAGAATGGCACTTGCTTCAGGCACATCCTCGAAGCACAAAAAGGTGACGCGGCCCCTCCATGAAGAGTTGGACAAAGCAGTGCATGCGTGGTTTGTGGAAGCACGAGCCAGCAACGTCCCCCTGTCCGGAAGCATCGTCCAGCAGAAAGCCTTGAACTATGCATGCCTACTTGGCATTGATGATTTTAAAGCCAGCATTGGCTGGCTAAACCGTTTCAAGGCCCGCCATAACATCGTTGGAAAAGTGTTGTGCGGCGAGTCAATGTCAGCAGACGTGGACGGAGCAGCTGCTTGGAAGGCGAGTAACATGGCCGGAATTTTAAGCAACTTCGCGCCTGCAGACATTTACAATGCCGACGAGACCGGGCTATTCTACGAGATGTTGCCGGCTAGGACGCTCGACTTCAAGGGGCAGCGCTGTCACGGCGGCAAACACAGCAAAAAACGCATCACAGTGCTGCTTTGCACAAACATGGATGGCTCGGACAAGCGTCCGCCGTTAGTCATAGGCAAAAGTGCCAAGCCGCGCTGTTTTAAGGGAACTCGTAGCCTACCTGTGCAGTACAAGGCGAACAACAAGTCATGGATGACCCGCGCTATTTTCACCGAGTGGATGATGGCATTCGACCGCGACATGAAGCGGCAGGGCCGTAAAGTTTGCTTGCTTTTGGACAATTGTTCAGCGCATCACTCCGACGAAGTCAAGCTCACTAACACGGAGCTGAGGTTTTTCCCTCCCAATTGCACGTCTGTCTTACAGCCTCTCGATCAGGGCGTGATTCTTAGCCTGAAGCGCGCTTACCGCGGGAGGTTAATTCAGCGGCTGCTTTTTAACACTGAAACCGGCCGAGACACGAAGGTGGACTTGTACGTGGCACTGCAGATTATGTCTGCTGCCTGGAGCACACTGGGGCGCTCAGTAATTGTGAACTGTTTCAGGCACGCCGGATTTGCCGAAGGTCGACCCGTACACTCTGCTGGCCTAACACCAGGCGTTACAGACGACGACGAAGAGGCGTCACCGGCTCCGGGGATCGCGGCCGCCTGGAAAACGCTGGGAGAAATAGGAACCGTGCCGCCTAATCTCGAGCTCGACGAATACATCGGCGCTGACGCTTGTGTTGTTGTTCACGAAGATGTGAGTGATGAGCAGATCATAAAAGCTGCCCGGAATGATAAGGACTCTTCCGATGAAGAAGACGACGACGTACAGGAAGCGCCGGCTGCGGCAACCGCCGTACAGGTGATGGACGCTTTTGATGTCATCAGGAATTTCGTTGCTGTCCGAGACGACGATGTTGCAATGGGTTTGCTGACCGAGTGCGAAAATCGCGTGACGGCGTTGCTCGCCGTGAAGCGTAAGCAAACCAAGCTTACAGATTTTTGGCATTAAACGCCTTTGCTGCTGCTTGGGCAATTCTTTCTGCGTTTCACGTCAAATTTTTGCGATAACGAAGTTCCGCGAGAACGAATTTTTTTTCGTGCACCGTGAATTTCGTTATAGCGGGATTCAACTGTATAACATTTTGGAGAAAAAGACAGCATGCCCCGTTTAGCTCCAATGACAAAAAAATAAAATGGGCGCTCCTCACGGGTCACGTGGCTTGCTTCCCCAGAATCCTTGGTATGAAGTTTCAGTGTTTTTTTGCTTGAGGTCCAGAATGAGCTCCTTTCCTCTTTAGCGAGAGTTCATTGCCGTCGGTGCTTTTTTTCCGGAGGCCTGCAGCAGTCTTTTGAAGATGTGTAGCAGACTTTGGGATCAGTGAAGGGTTCTTTTAGGGTCAGTGCAGGGTTCTTGAGGGTTTGTGAGGTCGGAATTTGGTATGACTCCAAAAACAAGCTCAGCTAGTTGAATTGCTTTGTTTCCGAAATAAACAACTGAGTAGTGGTTTCCACTGGTTGAGATGCCTCTTGAACCACTTTCCCAACGACAGCCAACGTGTCGACAAATGCTTCAACATCTTTCTGACCTCGGCGTCATGTATTTTTTGGAACACTTTAAGTCGATCTTTCCATTTCGAGCTTTTATCTAGGTAAAAAAAAAATGTCAACCAAAACCTCATCAACCTTTACAGGAAGACATGAAGCTCCTTTTTGGGTGGCCAAGTTGATGAGATGGCACAGGCTACCAACCTCTATGAAACCTGGTATAAACACCGTTTTTCTTGCTGATCATGACATTGGCATTGTCCGAATACATAGCCAACAGGTTTCCAACAGGCAAATTCCGAAACTTCCGTCCACAACCAGATTTTCAATCTTGTGACCCGTCACTTCCCCTTGGATTATCCAGAGGCAAAGAAGGCGGTTTTCGACTCTATTCGTTTCTTTAACGAATGTCGCAACAACAGGGTAAAGCTGCGTATCCCTATTGTCACTGCCATCCACAGCAATCGAAAATATTTGCTGTTTTACGGCACCCAGCAAAGGAGTCTCCGCACTGGCGGCCATTTCCCAAACAACTGACATCATCTTTGTTTGTCCACAGGCGCAGTGTTTCACCTCTTCGCACTTGGGGAACATCTTCCAGAAAAGCAGTTTGGCATGATCGCTGACACTCAGCGGGATGTTGTGTTCAACTAAAAACGCCATGAAGAGGCATTCTGCACGAATCACACCGAGGTCGCTGTCGCTGCGTGCAAAACTTGCCAGGCTTGGCTGGCTGTCCGCGGCTTGCACATATCCCTGATGCTTTTTCGAAATGACGCGGTCCTTGATGTCAGACTTGCCGCCATGCGAGATGTCCACATCACAGGCACATGTGGTGCAGAATCCGAACTTCTCCCCTTTCTTCGATGGCATGAAGCATGGAAATTCTGCCGTGTATGATTTCAAAAACATTTGGAAGTACTGTTTGGGCTTCGAGCCCGGCATTGCACTGCGAAGCCGCTACAGGCCAGAGTCGCACTGCGTCCGACGCGGCAGCTAGTCAAACAAAATGCGAGGCCAACACTGCAGTCACTGAAGCTGACTGACGTCCAAACCCATGCGCCCACGCGAACAGAGGCAACAGCATGGCAACAGCTGTGGGGAAGCGCGACTCACGCGCGTCCCCAGATATCTTGTTTTCCCCATCTCCTGCAATCCCACTTCGCCGCGTGGCCTGCGTGACGCCCGCGGCGGTCGATGTGGTTGAAGCGCGGTGCGAGAGATGGCGCGAGTGTCGCGCCGCTGCGGGGTTACTTGGGCGCCAGGAGACAAGGCGCTTGCGCTTTCCCGGCGGGTCAACGAACAGCGCGGACATTCCGCGCGCGGCGGGCTGTCTCTTTCTCGGCGGGTCGGGGAACAGCATGGACGTCCCGCGCGCCGACCCATGCTTCTGCGAGACCGCCTCACGTGGCTGCCTTGGAACGCGCCACCGTACGCGTGACCACACACGCGAGTGACCAGACGTTGGGATCCAGCATGGGGCGAACATATTCGCTCGCGATGCGTTCGCGGTGAGTCGGACTTCTAGATTTGTCGCGCGCCCATCCGCATGTTTTGTGGATGGCAACTCGGCTAGCAGGCATTGATCTATATATGAAAGGTGCAATAAATGCCCTTGTGATTGTTTGCACTACTGTGTTGTCGTTCCTTTGTCCCAAGAGTACGGGAGGAGAGACCCCACACAGCACAGCAACAGGTTTGCGGAGGCACTATCGGCACTATCGAGCTTTGGATGTGGATTTGTGACCCCGTCTAGTAGACGAAAGAAGTCGCTACAACCTTGCAGCTGCTGATGATGATATGATGCATACGTATTGCCCTCTCATTGCAGCGCAAGGTACCAGGGTGTAGTTTTACTACATTCTCACTTTATTTTTCACAAATAAAATGTTTTCCGTAAAATTTCAAGCAAGATTCCTAAAATACTAAGACTGCTGGAAATTCATACATTTTACGGGAAATTCGGAAGAGTTGGCAGGTATGGTATTAATGAAACCACCGGGAAACCTGCGTGCTTGCCTTTTGATTAGAACAATGTCATTATAGCCGAAAGGAAATTCCTTGTAAGCTACCTACAATGCATGCGAACGGTCTTGCTTCGTGCTGACATGTCCACATGTCCTCTTTCGTTTACTCTGTAGCTGTGATTACCGTATTTACACGATTGCAAGTCGAATCTAATGTAAGTCGACCCCTCCCCATATCGCTTGTGACAGGGGAAAAAAAAAGAAAAAAAAAAGAAGAAAGGCACACCAGAGAGCGCATTCTGTAATGAAAATTTTTTAGTACCTGGCATGGTCACTGGACTACTTGTCTTCACTTGTGCCATCGTCCTCACTAGTGCTGCCATCATCATCATCGCTGCCACAGTCCCACAGCACGTCGTCACCCAGCGAAATTCCACATTTGGCAAATGATCGCACCACAACATCTTGTAGAACAGCTGCCCACGCCGAAAGCACCCAACCACACACAGCCACCAGGGACGCTCTTTTGACATGTCCAGTTAGCATAAGTTCGTCGTCTTCTGCCCCTAGCCAATCGATGTATTCATGGTGGCGCAGGTTTTTAAAAGGCTTGTTCAAGCCGACATCGAGTGGCTGCAGCTGCCCCGTCAAGCTGCCAGGAATCCCGAGCATATCTATATGCTCTTTCCGCAGCTCCGCTTTCACCTTGGCTGTGAGGTGGTCTCGAAAGGAGTCCAACATGAGGAGGATGGCAACATGACTTATGAGGGATGCCCCTGGCCTCAGGAGCCAGGCACCAGGCGGTAACAATCGACCACCATGTCATCCGTCATGTAGTCCTTCTCACTGACTCTCACAACTACACTGCTGGGGAGCACTTCCGATGGCATTGTCTTTTGCTTGAATACAATGTACAGGCAGAGTTTGGTACCTTCCACCAAGCATGAGAGCATTACGGGAAATCGAAGCTTTTCATTTCACGTTGCGAGAAGTTTCACTTCTCGAGCTCCCTTGACACTCACCGGCGTGTTACTTGTCATATCAAAATGGATGGGAGCCTCATCGACATTGCCGATCTGGCCGAGCAAGTATTGCCGCGAGTCGCGCAGCTTGAGGAAGTGCCTATGGAAGGCGAGCACTTTCTCCTTAAATGCGGCAGGAAAATTCTGGCACACACTGGTACGCTGACGCAGAGAGTAACCAGCCCTCTTCATAAACTTCCAATATTCAAGCCCTGCTGGCTTTGAAGTTTGTCCTGGGTATTGCCCGCTTCCGAGGCGAATACCAGGACTTATTTCATCACCATGTTGCACGTCAATGGCAGGGACCGATCACGGATTTCAGCGGCATACGCCGCAAGCTTGGCCTCCAGCACTGGAAAGTGTCCCAACTTCAGCCCGTGGAAACCTCTTCGCTTGCCGTCACAGGTGAAACTTTTGCTTCGCTGCAGTCGCTGCACTCACACCACCCGTTCAGAAACATCGCATTTGCGGTCCGCTGCGCTCTTGAATGCTGCCGTGAACAAGCGCCAAATGTTTAGTGGACCCGGAGCACTCATGACGACTGAGGAAGCACGGAAGTAGCATGTGGCCGGCAGTCAAGTTGAATGCGTCAAACGAACAGCTACAGAGAAAGAAAAACACCTGAGCAGTGTCTGCTCTTCCATAAACTATGGATACCCTTTCCAAGCGCCGCCGTTGGGAGGGTGCCGCCGTGATTCGAACAGTGGCACTTCCATCAACTATCGACACCCCCCATGAGTGCTGTGTGCGGTGCAAAACTAAAGATGTTGAAAAACCCTTCCGAAAAGCGAACAAATATGCGGGAAAGCTGAATGCTACAGGTAGGGCCATAGAGCAAACATAAAATTGTAACTACGTTGTAGCACCTTTTACATCTAGTTGGTCTCGCTTTTTCTTTTTTTTTTTTCTAGTGGTGCCATGTTTTGGTTTCGATTGTAAGTGGACCCCCCACTTCAGATTTTCAAATTTAAAAATATAGGCTGACTCACAATTGTGTAAATATGGTATGTCGAATGCCCCTTAGCATGGCATGTCTGTGGTCAAGTGGTGCCTTCTTATATTAGGCGATGATGGTCCCTTGAGAGTGGGGAAAGCCCTTCCTTAGGGGCAGCTTGTCGCGGTTACTCACTTTTTTCCCCTTCGGCCATCGTAGAAAAGGACTTTTTTCTTTTATAGCAAAGTGGTTAGCGTCTACAGTGAAACCTCGTTATAACGAACAGTTAAAAAGTCTGAAATTAGTTTGCTATATCCATAATTCGTAATATAAAATTTCGTAAAAAATACATGCAAGGGAAGCAAAATTCAATCAGAGAAGGCACAGCAACTCGAACGATGCTTACTTGGGTCACGTTCATTTATTTACGCACAAAGAACTGCGTTATCGCAGCCTGCTTCTTCGTGTTGATCGCATTCCGTATCACGCCCTGTTCCACAGTTTGCAAACACTCAACAAGGGCAAACCCACTGCCCTCAATAGCACAGCAGTGGCGGCGCAGTAAATCCAACGCAGCAAGTGCTTCTTGTGAAGTCGGAATGTTCTCATCGTCTACAGGGTCAGCCTGACCTTCGTCTGCGGGATGTTCAGAGACTTCCGCAGTGATTTCGGCGTCCGTCAGTACAGCCGTGGTCGCTGAGATGTCGTCGCCACCTACGAAGTCTTCTACAGTCATTGTTGCGGGCATGTCACCAACAAAACGCGAAAAATCGTTCCAGGCGTCATCGAGCTCGCGGAGCTCTGCTTCTGCTTCGTTGGGATCATCACCATCGTCACTTGATGCATGGGCCTCTGGTGGAACAAAACCTGCGTGCCGAAAGCAGTTGGCAATCATTTCACCTTTCACACTGTCCCATGCCACTTTAAGCATCTGGATTGCTCCCAGCAGGTCGATCTTCAAGTCTTGCTTCATATGAAGCTTCACGAGAAGAGTGCCAATCAGTCTCCTCTTATAAACTGCCTTGAAGGCCCTGATGACGCCTTGATCTAAAGGCTGCAGCTTGGCTGTAGAGTTAGGCGGAAGAAAGCGAACTTCAATGTTATTGAGTGCGACATCTGTGTTGTGCGCGGTACAGTTGTCAACAAGGACGCACACTTTGCGACCCTCGCACACAAGCTCGCAGTCCCAAGCAAGCAGCCACTTTGCGAAAAGTTCACGCGTCATCCAACATTTCTTGTTGGAAGCATACTCTACGGGGAGTACGCGGCACTCTTTCATGCATCTTGGGGTTTTAAATCTCCCGATGACGAAGGGTCGCAGTTTCACAGTGCCTTCCATGTTGGCGGCAAGCAAAACAGTGATCTGGGCCTTTCCTTGCTTCCCGCCATGGCACGGCTCTCCACATGCGTCAAAGGTATGCCTGGGTAGCATCTGCCAAAATAGGCCTGTTTCGTCCGCATTAAAGATGTCCTTGGGTTGATATTTTGCAAGGATTTGCGGCCACTCCTTTTCCAACCACTTTCTGATGCTCTCGCAGTTAGCCGTCTCACTTTCGCCAGAGATCGTTTTGCCCACGATGTCATAACGTGCCTTAAACCTTTGCAGCCATCCAGAGCTGGCGACGAAGTTTTCGGCAGCGAGGATACAGGCAAACTCTTTCGCTTTTTGTTGAAGCATCGGCCTCGACACTGGTATGTTCCGAGCTCTGACATCTAAAAACCATTTGTAGAGCGCCTTCTCCAAGTCGCTGAACGCAGGGGGCCGAAGACGCTGTGCACTTGTCCGCATGGTCTCGTGTGCTTGTGCCTTGATGACAGCTTTGTTCTTCACAATGGTACTCAAAGTGCTCCTTGGGATGCCAAATAAGTCCGCAAGAATGCACTTCTTTTTGCCGTTCTCGACACGTTGAATTATCTCGAGCTTGGTCTTTAACGTCAGTGCCACTCTTTCTTTCACATTCATCGCCATCACAGTACTACGCACACCCGCGCACCGCACTCGACGCGACCACCGAAAGAGCCTCCACACAACGCTACGACGGCCACGCCACTGCTAACACTAAAACGCAAAAGCAACATTCGATCACGCCGCTGCCGCCGCTGCTGAAGCGGCGCTGTCAGCGGTTGTGAGATGCGGACGATTTCTTTGGCTGTCAACTCTCTATGACGACGTGGCATCTGTGGCGCTGTCAGCGCCTGCGAGGTAGTCCTGAACGTTTGCTGCGCCGCACAACACACTTGTAGTGCAACGAAGCCTGCCACCTGCTATTAAAGTGAGGTAGGGCTTGGCGTCGCGAAGTTCGTTATATCCGTTTTATGCCAAACCGCGTTCGCTATAGGAAGTTAAAAATACATGTGTTTGACAAAAATATTTCGGAAGAAGCGATATATTCAATAATTCGTTATATGCGTGTTCGTTATATCGAGGTTTGACTGTAGTTGGTTGAGATTTTTCAGTCTGTGCTCACCAAAAAAAAAACTGCAGCTGGAAAAAGGGGTCTGTGTTCGAGTTTTCACATAACAGTTATGTTTTCTCACATACTCGAATTACAATCTGATGCTGTCATGTCTGCACATTGTGTTTAAATTGTACTTTATGAATTTTCAGATGCATTTTACATTGAGAAATTCAATTAGTTCAATATTGCACTTGAGCTAGGCGGAGGGCCTACAAGAATGAGGATGTATGCTGCACATCCGCACATGTGCGTGGGCGCGGGACGTTTGTCGCTTGTGGTGGTGGTGCTTGTGTAATGTCTCCTAACGTCAGTTGCAGCAGCGGTACTCGTCTAACGTCAGCAACAGCTTCGCTGTACATCCACTTTCACAGGGTGGAATGGAGGGGGGTTTCTTTTCCTTGCTTTTTTGAAGATGAGGACAGCGCTTTCTTTGTCTGACTCATTTCAGCCATCCATGTATAGTGCTCTGGCCATGTGGTACCCGCCGTATCGAGAAAAAAAAAATGTATTTTAGCTATTTATGTTTTACTATTTTATAATTTTTTTTTGCTAACTCTTTGTTTGGAGCGACACGTCCTTTCCACTTGTCTATTCCTTTTCCGACACTCTGGGAACGAATGTCTTCTGTAGTCTTGGTTCACTCCGATGAATGCCCACCCGGCTGCCGGTGGAAAGTTAGTAAAATAATAGTATTTTTGTTATTGTGAAACGTACGAGTATTCCTTTCACGATTATTTGTCCGAGCTCAGCATACGCTTTTAATTGAACACACACACACACGGGCGGGCATCGGAAAGGTGATCGGGCCAGAGCCCCCCGGTGCACGCGCTAGGAGGCGGCACTCGTAAAGCCACCATCTTTCTTATGTCACACATTTTGATGGGGGCAAAATGCAAACACACCCGTATACTTAGATTTAGGTGCACATTAAATAAGTCCAGGTAGTCGAAATATCCGGAGTCCCTCACTACGGCATGCCTCATAATCATATCGTGGTTTCGGCACGTAAAACCCCATAATTTAATTTTTTAATAAAAAGTTCTAAGAAGTCCCAGCCCATGTCCATTAGCTTATAAATCTTAGTGTTGTGAACTGCTTTTTGTGCGGCTGCGATGACCTAATACACAATGGACACTTGCAAGCACTCTCCCCTATTGCCAGTACATCTTGTCCGCAATTGTGCATTATTTCATCACCACACAGGCTGTCGGAGAGGTTGCTGTCGGATAGGACAGTACTGCTGTTAATGTAAGATAAAGTGCCACTTTACCTGGGCGTGCTGCACCACCTGGTGCAAGCTGCGTGTATGTGGGGCCTGATGGGCTCCGTGATGGACTGAGTTGGCTGCCACTGCCGCCACCACCATATCCACTGGATCCATATTGTTCCTGCAACAAAACAGCTATACGTTGGCAGGAATCCACTCAATTCCAAGCTCCAGTGCTCCATGAGCTGCCACACAAATGAAGAGGTTGAGTAGTTGTTGAACAAGTGGTGCTATCTACATTTAGTCTACGAGGAACACCACAGTGGAGTGGCCATGTGTCATAAACCATATTGTAGGTCACTTCTTCATCATGCTGGTGCATTTGAAGCCCCAATTTATTTATTTTAAGCAGACAGCAATGAGACAGGCAAGTTTATCAGCACTTGCATATGCAGCAATTTGACAAGTGAGTGTAGTAAGCACACAACAGGTTGGTGCATTCACATCTTTTGTTGACCGTACAAACGTATTTTGTTAAATATTTATAGAAGTCCTTATTCCATGCTTCTATCCATGGTGTTTCAAGAAAAGCAATGTCAAAGTACCAGTCCTTTTAAGTAGCACACTGATGAAGATCTTCAAGCTAAAAAACACGTAGTCTTGTCTCTTTTCAGTAGTCTTGTCTACAACCCAGGCCCTACCTAGATGGCACCATGACTTCACGAGGAGGGAAAACAAATTTGGAGCCACTTAATGAGCGATCGCATGGAAAGACTACAATTGTGCACACTAGAGTGAAATCATTTACAAGTTCCAATCTTCCTTGTCACCCAGAAATGATGTCTCCGATGCCTGGCTCTTAAAGGCCCTGTCACCAGGTCTGGCTGACAAGTGCAGAGCATACAACACGCGATAATGATTGTGTCTGCAAAGTATTACATCGCTACGCACCGCATAAAGATCTGAAATTTCAAACCAAATGCCGTTTTCCCTTTTCCTCGCAGCCGCCACGCTCCAAGTAGGAGGATGACGTACATGTGCTAGTGTGCCTACACACACGTGTTTGCGCTGTGACATCGCCCGTGATGACATGTGTGATCTGTTGTTAGAACAGATGAATTAAAGCTTAGAAAAATAATAAAACACACAAACTGAATGTCTGCAGGTTTTTGTTTTATTTTGTACTGCAGCAAGATGTACTTCTGTTTTGTCTGCTTGTTCCCACGTCGTGGAATCGCGCGCGCAAACACCGAAACTATGTTATTTTCTACAGTGTTCCAGCGCACGATCATGCTATGTGATCGACTTGTGTCTGCCTCAGCATTCATGTAGCACAGACTACCACCAGTCAGGTGTCCTCGTGCACGGCGCGCAAAATCGTGCACTGCGCGAAACGAGACGATCGCAACAGCTTGCACATGACGCTGTCAACAGAAGTGTGCCGCACCACAAGAAAGCAAGGAGAGGAAACAAGAAAATGAAGGCGGGGCCTGTGACATATGCATCATGCGATCCTTGAGATCCAGTATGGAAGAACGCAGGGAAGGAATTTCACTTGCGGAGGCTGGACGAGGCAAGTGGAGAGGGCGTCGATGTTTGCGGTGAAGCTTGCCTCCTGAAATCATGGGTTCACGATACTGAAATATTTCTATCTTGGCTATTAATGAGCTGATTTGAAAAATTTTTGCAGCAGATAACTTCCAGCGTATAACCACAATTTGCTGTGAGGCCTGGTGGGGGGCCCTTTAAGTGCACTCGGGAGACATATTTCAAGAAAACAACCTTGTAGAGAGCACAATCATCCAGCAACTCCAATTTGCTACAACAGCTAGTAATAAGCAAATGGAACATAGCCAAGCAATGCCAAAGACATTGGCTACTCCAGTAGAATGTATTGTAATAAACGTCACATTCACATTGCCCATAAACGGTAGTAATTTACATTCATCAGGAGCACGAACACCACTTCAACCTGGGCTTTTTAAGAAATACATGTATACATTAATAAGTAATACCTGCAAAACAAGGATCAGCAACTCAGGATTCAAATTATTAAAAAAAGCGTGTAAATTAAGCAAGAAAGTCTTTTAAGTGTCCTTGACGTACGCAAACATTCCTGCATTCTGACTTCACTGGAATGCTGCCAGCACAGCCAAGAATCAAATGCAAGATTCCATGCTCATTAGCAGAACATTATGGTCATTCAGTTAATATAGCAAATGCTAAGGCCGGGGACTGCAGCACAATGGCACCTGAAGGAAACTGCAGCAGAGTTCTAGCGAATGGACGACACCTACAGTTTATTTCAAAGTGCCTACTACAACAAAAAGGAAGCCTGCACACAAGGTCAGGTGCACTTAGATGTGCTTCTTTAAATATGTCACTTCAGTCAAACACCTTTACAACAAAATGCTTGGGGCCTTCAAAATCATTCATTATACAGGTCACTTCGCTGTAAAGGTCGCAACCACACAGCTCGTAATAGAACTGGGACGGAATTATTCCTTCGTTATACAGGTCATTTCATTACAGAGGTGTTCACTGTAGAAGCGCTTGAATTGTACACTGCCTAGGACTGTTTACAAGCGGGCTGCACAACTCAAAATGAATGAGGGCCAAAATCAACTTCGAGAGCTACACAGGCCGCACTATCAAACGATGAATCTTTTGCTTACGAAGGAGCAGTCTATGTTTGAGTCATCATGCACATTGCTGTCCTCAGTACATCTTGCAATGTCACATCAGTCATTGAAGACCGAAGGCAGCTCTTGTTCAAAGCCATCAAATGCTCACAGACAAATGTTTCCGAAGAAAGATACCAGCTTCAAGGCCCTGTGACTTGCGTTTTTGTAGTTGTTCTAGTCGGGGTTTATATAAAACTGGAGGAGAGGCTTCGCCCACTGCATGTCTTTCAGCCCCAGGAAATACTGTAAGCTGATGAGCACAAGGTGCAATAGTTGCCATCTTTCAGCATCGCCAAGAAACTGTCACGAAACAAGTGGTCACTCTGTGTCTCATCTCCAAATGATGTGAAATGCTGTTGGAACTCCCCCAAAAAGTTTGGTGCTGCAATTTTCTTCTTTCTATGTGCAAGCATTTATCTTCAAATTGAAAAACATCTGATTCTAGAAATTGTTTAAAATGATGCCATTTTGCCATTTCAGTTTCTAAGTATGAAATGGACAGAAAACATCGCAGCTTTCACCATTAAAGAATGGACGTAAAGTTGCCGTATCTTCATCCATTTACCTGTGCTGTCAGTAGCAGCATGTCAAGAAATATGCTGACCTTATTATGAGCTCTTTAATATGTGTGAATTATCCACACAATATGCATAGAGCCATTACATGTGTACATTATGTGTACAAACAGAGCCTCAAGCAACCTCACTGGTGCCGATAATACTACATAAATAACACCGACTGATGCAGTGCACTGCTGTGTGAGAAAATATTTCTGAATGATGAAAAGTAAGGTGAAAACACCAAGCAAAAGCATCAGTTCCCCAGCGCTATCACCTGTAATCATTCAATCTAAACGTACTTGGAAAATGCATGTTTGATGTGGTTATAAACTATAACTGTACACCATAGAAGCCTGAACTCAACTGAGGGCCGCTGCACACCCTCTCGCAGGCCAAATCTTGTGCAGCCTTGGCTTACACGTTTTTTCTTTCTCTATATTTCTTCCTGTTCACCAATGACCATCACCCGGCGTTGGCAAAATGAGCATGACATGCAATAAGAAAACGGACAAACCCAGTTTTCCTAGGGCTTTACTACTTATAAAAATAAACCAAGTTTAGCTGTCTGCATTTTTCTCCATTCCTGTAGGACAAACACTTAAATTCATTTTTTTTTTATTGTGATAAGCACTAAAGTCATAGGAAACTGGGTATTTCGTCCACTCTTTTAAGTTTTACTTATGTCTTTGTGATCTGTAATCGTGTTTCTTCCTCTTTCCTTCCTTTATTTCTTCCGTTTCTATTCTTTTCTTCCTGAAGAGCATGCAGGCATCGTGCCCCTCTTGGTGGCACTTTCCAGCCTGTTTCTTTCCTTATTTTCCTCTCTGTCAATTGCACATTTAGATCACAAAGACTGATACAACAAATTATCGGATATACTAAAGTAAACCTAAAATGTCTCTCGCTGATATAAGCATGCAACAAATACAGTCGAACCTCGATATAACAAACACACATAGCACAAGAAATTCTTGGATATAATGAATTCTTCTGCTAAGCGTAATGGAAAATGTGTGATCAAACACTGTACCTGTCATGGCTAAGCAAATTTGCTTTTCTTGCAAGTGCCTCAATATATATATATATTCTGGTAGCAAAAATGTCACACATAGACACCAACCAATTTCTCACATGCCCAATTTTTCGGACGGGCACTATTCCGCACCTGCACATGATGCCTACCTTCCCTTAGCACCAATGTATAATGGTAATAACCAAAATTTCGCATGCCTCAGTGTTTCTGCTGTGAACTAAGCATGTGATGCCATAAACATGGCAGCCAAGAACCAAGTTGCTGCCATGTGAACTGGCACACGAAATCATAACCTTGGTTGCTGACTTTGGTTGCAAGCGGCCTAAGCGCTGTGGCTGGCAGTGGCTGGTGACAAGCTGTCGTGCAAAGCCTGCTGCCAATATGTTTGCACTTGTAGGCCTTTTCGGCAAATTGAGCATGAGATCAATGCCTGGGCTAGAGCAGCAGCCGTAGTAGCGGTGTACGGATCCATGAGCAGTGCCCTTCTTGTCAGAAAAGTAGTCTGTGTTTTTTTTTCCAACAACCTCTGCATGTATGCTTTCAACGAATATAAGATACAACGAAGTTATCTTTGGGTTGGATGCGACTTCATTATAACAAGGTTAAACTGTATACAGTAAAACTACATTGATACATTCCTCACTGTTGCGTTTTCCTGGCTGCTAAAGTCACGTTTTCACAGTCTCGACTTAAAGCCCATTGACTCCTATGCATTATGTTCCCATTTGATACGGCGTCGTGAGAAGCCCAACAAACAAAGACACCAAGGAAAACATGGGGGAAATTACTTGCACTTACTAATTGAATTAAATGATAAATTAACGGCAATGAAAGTGGATGAAAAAACAACTTGCCACAGGTGGGCAATGATCCCACGTCTTCGCATTACGCATGCGATGCGTAATGCTAAGACTTGGCATCATTCCCCACCTGTGACAAGTTGTTTCTTCATCCACTTTCATTGCTGTTAATTTATCATTTCTTTAATTCAATTAGTAAGTACAAGTAATTTCCCCTGTTTTCCTTGGTGTCATTCTTTGTTGGCTTTTCATGATATGATTAATAAAAGCCGGACCCCTCAGTTAATCTCTTTCTTCTCATTTGATGCGGTGCCATTCTGTAATGTTCCCGCATCTTGTGGTATATTTGAATGCAGCAGTCACATGAATTAGTGGTGCGGAGGCAAATTCTGGAGTACAAAATGCCGGAAGTATGCAATCGTTAGTCCTGATAAGCGTGTTGTGGCATACTTGTAGTGCACAGTTGCCACAACAATCATATATGCGAAGCTGCACGCCTGGCTGGCATGTTTTCTCCTTGCTACCAACAGCATTGGAAAACTAACTGTATTTTCACTTAAGAGCAACATAAATGTGCAGACATTAGGCTGTTTCTCATGGCACGATTTTCAGTTAGTGACACAGCGAATTCCGTCGCTCAGCGACCACTGCAACGCCATGGGCTCTCTGCAACTGGATTCCAACATGTTGGTTGCGCCGTCGCCGAGTCGCAGCGATGTGGGAGGGGCAATGTGTGTGATGAAACAAAGTGCAGTCAAAATAGGTGCTTTCCTGTTTTACCATGCGTTGGTAGCAATGTCGCGCGCCAGTTTTAGCTATGTTTTAATAGGGCATACCACCAGCGTCTGCGGCTTCGGAGCTTCATAAACATTTTTCTTTTCTTCCGCTTATACAATTCATTTAGAAGGAGAAGCTGCATGCTATCCAGGTCGGGAGAAGGACGCCGCTTCAATATAAGGCACATACCCACTTGATCACCACCATCGTCAACCTCTTCATCGCTACAAATTGCGCCAGCTGCTTATACATGCACTCTCAATAGTAGCTTGCTCTTCTGCAAAAGCAATACTCATCCAGGAAAAAAAGTTGTGGCTTCCATAGTAACAACAAAACTAGAGTGTACTAAATTCATTAATAGCCAAGATAGAAATATTTAAGTGCCGCGAACCCACGATTTCAGGAACAAACATCGCCGTTAACATAGACACTCTCTCCACTTGCCTTGAACTATTCTCCGCAAGCGAAATTACTTCACTGTGTTCTCCCATACTGGAAGCTGGAGGATCGCGCAACGCATGTGTCACAGGCCCTGCCTTCTTTTCCTCCCCCCCCACCCTTCTCTCACTTCTTTGCTGGTTGGTGTACTTCCACTGATGGTCTTGTGCACAAGCTGTTGCGTTTGTCTCGCTCCACCCAGCGCACGATTTTGTAGGCTATGCATGAGAACACCTGACTAGCGGTATAAGTCAGTGCTGCACGAACACTGACACAAACGCAAGCATATCGTAGAGCATGATTGCACACTGGAACATGGTAGAAAATTACATAGTTTCGTTCTTTGTGCATGCAACTGCATGACATGGGAACAAGCAGACGAAACAGAAGTACATCTCTCTTGCTACATACCAAGAAAAACAGACACGCAGACATTTGATTTGTAGGCTTTATTATTTTTTTTAAACTTTAAATCGTCTACTGAAGCAACTGATTAAACAACTGATGTTGCCTTGCATAATTCTCGAAGTCATATGTCACTATACTACCATGTACATAGGGGCAATTGCACAATATACGTCCACTTTCTAGCTGGGAGCACGGTGCCAGCAAGGAGAAGGGCAAAGGACGTTTGGTTTGAAATTTAAGCTCTTTCTGTGGCGCGTGGCAATGTAATACTTTGCAGGCACGATCGTTAACATAGTAGTACAAGACATTTATTCAGCCCAAAATTACAGGCCGAGCATATCAACCACCTGGAGGGCAAGTCGATGCCGTTCCCCTTCAGTGCCAAGCCAGTCAAGCCATATGGTAATGGAATGGGAAGGGGGACAATAGGAAACCGATTATATACACTGCATTTGCCAGTTCGAAATGGCCAGACATGGTGAGGGGCCCTTTAAATGTAGAAGGGGGCCACTTTCGTGTAACACAGTATTTGCCCTTTAATCAGACTTGTACATGTTAAAAAAAAGTAACCAATAACAATTACAATTACTTCTTTCTAAAACAATTTATTAGTTACTAATTATTGTCCCACAAAAGTAATTCAGCAATTACTAAAAATAATTGATTATTTTAACATTACTTTTCTCCCTACATTTATTAACATTGCATAAGTACAATAAATAGAACGACCTAGCCTGGCTCTTTCGATACATCCTCTGCAGCCCTTCACATGTTGTTTATCTCCACCAAGTATTCCTTTTCAATATTTCTTTTCGGTGATCTTCTCTTGTTTTCCTGTGAGCACATCTACAGTGACACTGAAAAATTGTCAATGTGCACGCTGGAGAGGAGTTATGTAGTAACGTACGAATGCCTTGCTCAAACAATTGTGGTTACTCAATACCACAATGCTCGGGTCTGGTTCTCGATAAAGTGCAGCGCATGATTGTTGCTACAGCTTGGGGAAGACGTTCACAAAAGGGCCAGTGAGAAACTGAAACTGTATTAGGCGATTCTCTGGCATCAACGTCTAAAGCAGCCATCACTATCGAGCCATTTCTATTTGTCAACCAACATCTTGTGGACCCCTCGGTGCCCTCCACTTGTTAACTATTTAGACTTAAACGACTAATTGTAACATTTGCCAGCAAACGTTGATGTTCGTTGAAAGATGTTCAAATCTGTAATGTAATGCTGCATGTTATTCAGCCATAGAAATACTGTTGGTGTGTTACAATCACAAGAATAGGTGTATATAGTAAGAACATACAAGTTTACCTGCCGAAAAGCATCTGTCAATATGAGAGAAGTCACAGACTGCACTAAGCAAAGAAAAATTCATCAGCAGCTCTTACGCAGGCTGCCTACCAGCATTTCGAGGAGAGGAGGAGAGAAATTTATTAATATGAGAAAAGGTAGGACCTCCAAGAGAAATTTGCGAATCTGCAAACCTGCTATGTTCAGGCAATACAGGCATAGCTCCAGGACACTGATTGTGGGACGGAGTTAACCCCTGTCCATGTTTTCATCCCTTTGGACTCTGTAGTTCCCATCAAATTTAAGTTCTCAAAGCTGTGTCACCTGTCGGAGCTCGTTTCATCAAAAATGAAGCTGGTTATATGTAATTATTTATTGAAAAAGGTAACTGAATTACAGTAAAGCATTACTGAGTCAGCAAAGTAATAATTAAATTACAAAATTACCAACAATTGATTACAATTAATTATATGTAATTCATTACACGCAAGTCTGTCTTTAATTATACATGTGCGCAGAGCTGTTTCGATGTTGCTGTGGCAATTTGGGGCCTTGCTCACTGTTACATTTTTTATGCAATCCCTTGAAAAATGAATCAACGGGGTTCTGCTGTATACAATAAAACCTTGTTAATACCATATTTACTTGCATAACGATCGCACTCGTGTAACTACTGCAACCCTGAATTTTGTCGTCAAAATTAGATTTTTTTCTTTCCCGAGTAATTATTACACCCCAAACTTGCCGCAGCAATATGTTGTGTGCCAAGTCTAGCTAATGATGATCGCGCTTACATCTGTCGAATGCCGTCGAATGATACGCGATATGACTCTTCCAAGACATACCAAACAGTCTGCACGCACCTAACATTCTTAAGCAGATGCCCCATTTCATCCCTTTCCTCACTTCACACACTTCCATGAAAAATAAAGCTGCCACCAAACTTGCCTTGGCTTTATTTGTAGGCTTTATAATGGTTGTGGTCAACAACACCAACAAAAAAGGCGCCTTTCGATTTCTCTCGTCTGCACTCGTGGGCACACAACAAATCGCGAGCGGCAATGATAGTAGCCACGTTTACACTGATATGTTAGAAGTGTACCCTATTCATGCGCCGACGATTGTAACACAGCTAAGATATTCGCCCACCCTTAGCAGAAACGTGCAATATTAGGATAGTAGTGAAGACAAATGCCGCAGTTTTTGCAGCATGCCCGTCATGTGTTTCTGTCACTGGCAACTAAGTGCACCCATCTCTGTTTCTGTCTCCTCAAAGTGGACATGGCTACGTTAACACCACAAAATTGCCGACATTAACGGTATTATTCATTACTAATATGGAAGAAACTGTTTCAATGCATGTAATGTACTCACGAGAAGAAAAAAAATGGCGTTCGGTGCATTCGGCTTGCTCCACCAGCCGCCATTGTTATTTTGGTGTCCCGCACTTTTACAGCGGAAGCCTCGTGTTTGTTGACCTGTTGTCATCCCGCAGCCAATGCGGGATGAAAAAGATTTGTTTTTCTTTTCGCGGAAAGTTTAACCCACGTAATGATTGCACCCCTGAAATTGCGTAAATTTTTTTTTTAACAAAAAAGTGCGATCATTATGCAAGTAAATATGGTACGTAAAGTAAAACCTCGTTAAATTGTACTCGCTTAAACAGCAGTTTCGTTTTAAATGTAGTCATGTCAAATCCCGAACTCAGCAGTCATAGAACATAATGCGTTTCGTATCCGCATAAAACGTACCAGCTTATTGCATACGTATCGGTTAATGCTTGGTGTTTCCGCTTTTCGTCGCGAAATCACGGCGGTACGGCGGCTCGGCAGAGCAATGAGCCTCAGAGGTCGTAACAGCCTCCAAGTGCAAACGCAGAGGGCGCTTGGAAGAGTGAAGCAACATCAACATCATCATCAACATAAGCCGCAACGGTCTCCGACTGATGTTACGGCGTCGTGCAAGCTAGGACAAAAACCGGGTGGTCAGCATAGTAGAAAAATTGGACATTGTTCGTGCTATCAAACGTGGCACGAAGAAGTCGGTGCTGGCACACGAGAGGGATTTACCATTGACTGCAGTGTGTGGCATTTGGAATGTGAAGGAGAAGTTGCTTGGCAGTGCTGCTGCGACCGCAAAAATACTTTGGCTACGAGGTTCGACTTTTCGCCATCATTGCCTCTGTTATTGCCAGAGTGTCGCCTAATGACAGCGGTGAGAACGACATGGAAAGCGAAAGTACGGGTGATTCAGGCCAACTGTGGTAGAAGCCACGCATTACGTCAGCCTCATGCGGGTGTTTGCCGAGAAAAGGGGGCTGGCGGAAAAGCTGGCTCGCAGCTTAAGCGAGTTTGAGGCTGCGGCCGTCGCTGCTAGCTCGCTGCAGCATTAAACGAAAATAAGACTTTTGTGTTGTGCAAAGTAAATAAATACTGCATGTTTTCTGCCCTTTCATTGCACCCTCTCATAGTTCCATTTTTGACAGGTAAGTGGGCGATCTCACGCTATTTCAGTTAAGCAGTACTATTGTTTAGTACATACTCTTTCCGAGCTCTGGCCAACTACAGTTTAACGAGGTTTCACTGCAGGGAATGTGGGTCAGGTACATAGTAAGTGATGTAACGAACAATGGCAGTTGAGCAGCTATAAACTGATCGGCCAATAAACGCTACGTTGTAGTTCTCACTCAAACACACAGGCAAACAAGTTTCATTTGCGAGCAGGCAGCAAAAATACGCGATTTTTAATTGCCATCATGGCAGCCTTGCAGTGACGACGGCATCCTGAAACTCAGCAAGGCCAGCTGAGCCAGCTTCTCCATCAGGCCTCACTTCTCTGCAAGTGCCCTCATGGCGGTCAATGCACGTGCCACATTGGATACAAAAGGGCCATCATCCACTCCCACGACTTTGTCATGGACGATGTGGAAGCGCCAGAAACTATGGGAGCAGCAAACACGTCATGGCTACCATGTTTTGACTTCACCATCGGTGGCGGCTGCTGTCCAGAAAAGGTCTGTGCGTCGCAATTTCGCTATCTATAGCCTGTGCACGATATTTTGCCCATTCCCCACGTGCACGTGCCGAAAAATGAGGTGAACACTAGGCACTAACTATTTGGCATGCGGTAATAGACCACAGTTTAAGCGATCAGCCAATACATTAGGTTCAACAGTGACAGGGTGGGGATTCGATGCAACTATATTGAAACCAGGATTACTTATTATGTGGGCACGTATTAACAAGGCTTCACTGTATTTTATTCCAAGCCAAGTAATAAATAATCTCTGTAAACATACACAAAGCATACTGGAGACAGAGAGAGAGAGACAGACTCACCTGTGGAGGAGGCACCCTGGGCGGTGGAGGAGCACTCCAAGCCTGTGCAGGAGGTGATCCTTTGGCCAGACGTGGCCCTCCCGCATATGGCTCATAGCCATATGCCAGGGGAGCTGCTGGACGCCTGTCTGCTGAGCGGTAGGCGTCAGCACGAGGCAGCGAGTAGTCCAAACCCTCCTTGGCATGGCCACCATAGCCTAGCGGAATGTCCGCAGGTGCATCGTCAGTGCCAGCAGCGCCAGCTGACAACGTCTTGGCCGAAGTGTTAGTGCAGACAACATACTCGACATCGTTTGTGTAAGGGTTGAGAAAAGCAAAGGAGGAGGTCCGCAGCCAGATCCACTCGCGATTTTTTGCACGCAGCCGGTACATGACCGACATCACTTGGCCTTTCATCTTGAGCACCTGCTCAAAGTTCTCCTTCATGTGGCCCTGATCCTCGGGATGGAAGAAGTCGAAGCATGGCTTGCCCAGCAGCTCCTGTGGCTGATATCCCAGCACCGCTGTCACCCTGCACACAGTCAACCCCAGCACCAATGACAGATAGTCAAAAAAAGAAGTAGGGCAGCCGGTTCTGCTTCTAGCATACAAGCAGACATGGCCTTGGCTGTTTCTCCACGTAGTTACTGTTGGATTCTCAGACCCCTCGTCACAGTCATTTGGGCTAGATGAAGGCAAGAAAAGCACAGGGGCAATTAAATTTTCATACAGTGAAACCTCGTTGAACCGTAGTTGGCCGGAGCTCGGAAAAAGTTCGTACTAAATGGTAGTACTGTTTAACCGAAATAGCATGAGATCAACCAATTACCTGTCAAAAATGGAACTCAGAGTGCGATGAAAGGGGGAAAAAACATGCAGTATTTATTCACTTCGCGCGACAATAGTGTTATTTTTGTTTGATGCCGAGGCAGCCTAGCTGCGAGCGAGCTTTACAGCCAGTCCCCTCTTCTTGGCAAACACTCATATGGCAGATTCCTCGTTGGCGTTACGTATTCTCCGTGCACGCGCGCGGTAGCGCTGCAGAAGTCGCAGGGCACCTTTTTCATTGCAGGGTGCTGTTCTCATCGGAAAGATTGCATTCATGAGGCTGAGGTAGCGCGCAGCTTCTGCCACTGTCAGACCTGTATCGCCGGTGCTGTCGCTTTCCATGTCGTCCTCATCACTGTCGCTAGCCGACACTTCGGCAACAACAGAGGCAACGATGGCAAAAAGTCGAACCTCGTAGCCAACATTGCTTCGCAGTTGCAGCAGCGCTGCCGAGCAACTTCTTCGCATTCCAGATACCACACACCGTAGTCAACAGCAGATCCCTGTCGCGTGCCAGCGCCGACTTCTTCGTGTCACGTTCGATAGCACGAACAATGTGTAATTTTTCTTCTGTGCTGAGCATCCGGCGTCTTCTTTTTATCCGAGCTTCCGTATGACGCGAGTCCTCGCATGCATGATGTCACAACGCTGTCTGGCACAACGCCGAAATGATGTTGATGTGGCTTCAAGCGCGAGCGCACAGGGCGCTTGGAGGCCGTTGTTCCGATCTCTGAGGCTCATTGTTCTGCCGGGCCGCCCGATGGAAACGACGCACAGCCGTGTTTGCGCGACAAAAATTTGAATCACTACTTGTTAACCGATACGTACGCAATAAGCTGGTACGGTTTATGCGGATACAAAACACATTATGTTCAATGGCTGCTCAGTCGGAGATTTGACTTTACTACTTTTAAAATGAAACTACTATTTAAGCAGGTACGGTTTAAAGAGATTTTACTGTAATTAGGAAAAGGTACATGAAAGAGCACGAAAAAACAATGCAGCCATTCACAAAAATCACCACGGGCTGCAGCACTCAGCGGAAAGTACTATATATTTCTGAAGTGCATTATGCACTCTGGTATTGGACTTGGGAAGTGAATTGAAGCATCGCCAGATTCCACAATACACAAGACCAAAGGAAAGCTATGCTCTCAATCTGCCCCATTAAACAAAGCATTAGGAAAAAATTTTTCAGATGCTGAGGGCTGTTTTATGAGATATACCACATCCTTTATTTGCGCTCCTTTTGAGATAGCTATCTCCATCGCTCTCAAAGTTTGTTAGATTCAGAAAAAGTGCACGGCACCACAAACGAAAAGATTCAAGAGTTGCAGGTTGTTGTGTACTAGGCTGATGCTGTCTCACTCACTGCAAGGTTCAAGGATGCACTGCACCACCACGGCACCTTACCTTGCACCCCATGCAAATGAGGACAGGAGTGCAGGGGGCACTGCTGTACTACACAGATACGAGGGCCTAAGTGCAGAAAAACTTGGTTGAATTGAATAGACCTTCAGCTTCATCTGGTCTTTCTGACCTTGAGGAGGGATAAACTATTTGTCTTGAAGGGGATCACTCAACTGCACAACAAACATTTTAAACATTTATACTACGGTGCTCTACATGTAAAACAGCTGAAGCTTACTTTTCCATGAACAAGCCACCAAATCTTACGGAGAATGGCTGATGTCACAGGTTGTTCATTAAGCCCTGTGCACTGATGATAAACTAATAATGCTATGAAAGTACAAAGTCGAGCCATACATGCTCAAAAAAAAAGAAAGTTAAGAAAGTTTGACACAATCACAGTTGAATAGTGATGGCTCAGAATATTGATGGGGTCCTACGATGTAACACCTTGCTCACAGCATAAGCTTCTCAAAACTAAGCAGAACATTTTCACTAATTGTGCATGAGATAATGATTTTCCACCACTTATCATGAACTCACTCTTGTGGGGATGCGCGACTCTCGCGCGTCCCCTGATATGTTTTTCCCGCATACACGTCTCCTGTAATCCGGCTTCGCCGCGTGGCCTGGCGCCCGCGGCGGTCGGAATGGTTGAGGCGCAGTACGAGATGGCACGAGTGTTGCGCTGCTAATGCCGCCGACAGGCGGGGTTACTTGGGCGCCAAAAGAGAAGGCGCTTGCTCTCTTGAGGTTCGGGACAGCAAGCAGTGCGGACGTGCCGTGCTGCACGTGAGCCAATCCATGCTTCTGCGAGACCGTCTCGCGTGGCTGCCTTCGAGCGCGCCACCGTTCGCGTGACCGTATGCGCGAACGACCAGGCGTTGGGATCCAGCATGGGGCGAACATATTCGCTCGTTATCCAGTCGCGGTGAGTCGGACTTCCTTGATTTGTCACGCGCCCATCGGCATGTTTTGTGGATAGCAACTCGGCTAGCAGGCATTGATCTATGAAAGGTGCAATAAATGCCCTTGTAATTGTTTGCACTACTGTGTTGTCGTTCCTTTGTCCCAAAAGTACGGAGGAGAACCCCACACTTTAGGCAGATTAAAGCCAAGCTTCCAAGTGGGCCAGATCAGTAACCAGCATGCACATATGAGCCAGGCAGCTTTGCATGAGGAACGTGAACAAACGCATGGCATAGGACCCTTTTCAAGCACAAACCAATAAAATACAGCAGACTTCCATTTGATTTCTTTTAACCATTTGATCCCGACCGAAGATGCCGCCTGGCATCCATGTGTTTCTATGGGCACAAACTTCCGTTAGTTATTCATTTATTTTCATTTATTCAAAAAACCTCACAGGCTCCAGCAGGAGTATTGTGTGAGGGGGGGGGGGATTACACAATTCATATCTTCATAAGTAGAAGCATTACAAGGATTGGAAGTATATACAGTCGCCGACCGTTTATTTGTACCTCACGGGGACTGCGGAAACGTCCGAATAAACAGGTTTCCGAAAAAGCAGATTAAGAAAGAAAAAGAAATCCTTTATTTCCACGCACTTATTCGGGTTTGGCAGTAGGCTTGGAGAAATCGTGAATGCGCCGTTGCATGTTGTTCGGTTTACGAGCAATCAGATAAGCCTGAATCTCGGAGAGGGTCGTATGGTCACTATAGGCGGCCGAAAGCACAGTCACTGCTTGTGCACACTCCGCATGCGACGGCAGTGTAGCACATGGTGCGCCATCTTCTGACTCGGAGTCATCGTCTGACTCGGAGTCATCGTCGGCGGTGCAGCAGAAACCTGACGAATGATCTCGCCGTCATCGAGTTCTGCGCATGTCAGTACAGCAGTGTGAGCACCTGTGAAACTGTCAAATGAGACGGTGTCCGGAACCACTGCACACTTTCGGCGTCAGTAGGGTGCACATCTGAAGGCAACAAATCCTAGGCCTCCCGGCACCCGCTTGCTGGCATTCCCCAGTGCAGTCTGCGCGGGCACTGTCGGTGCCATTAGACACTTGATGTGACGTTTCCGTATGCCGCGTTGCATCACTGCAACCTCGACACAGCACACAAAGCAAACATCACCACGCCGTCACGTCGATACCAGTCGCACAAACGAAAAACGTGGCCTACTCGCAGCATCGTGCACGAATAAACAAACAAATCAGCTGCTGGATTGTCTTGACATGGCTTACTGAGCTGACCGGAACTGCTGTAGCCACGAACCAGGCAGAAACGATGATGATGAGCAGGGATTTGCAGTAGTGCCACTTCGTGGGGCAGCAAGGAGGCTCTGTCCAAAACAAAAATGGCGTTCAGCAAGTCGAACCATGCACCGGTCAGAGTCGGTGCATGGTGCTCTCAATCGAGCTGGCTCAAGGAATGTCCGAAAAATCAGACAAGAGGTTGCAAGGTGTCCGAACTTTCGGCAGTTGTTATATGTTATGGTCTATGGGGAGAGTGGCGGTGCCGCGAAGCAGACCGAATAATCAAGCATGTCCAAATTTTTGGAGTCCGAAAAATCAGTCGGCGACTGTAATGAGTACATGAAATGTACACTAACGTACATAAAACGAGGTGACATTACATAATAGTTAGCGGAACGCAATATACACTATCGGAATGAATAGCGACATATACAATGTAAGGGTACATCATTTAACACCGTCGAATTTTACAAAAGTAATTTAAGGGGGGAAGTGGGTCTTAAAATTTTTTTTTTTATTCTTGGTCCGATCTAAATGAAACTTCATTCTTGATCAGTTTTTTACACTGATTTCAAATCTGTAATCAGAATTTTGATAGCTGCACAGGTTCACGTACAGTTGAAGATATTAAAAAAAATTAAAGGGTACTTCTTACGGGGCTTTTTGGCAATTTCGCCTAGCCAAACACAATAAGTAAGTGCTTGGCCTGAATGCCAAAGACCTACTCTAGGGGGTGATGCTATTTTTATTCATTTGAAAGTAAATTATAGACAAAAAATGAACCAACATTTACTGCAATTAATTTTGTTTAATTTTCTCACATTACCATCTTAGCTTGTAAGTTGCAAAATGATGCTAGAGTGACATAAATAGCATCACCCCCTAGATCTTTTCAACACGATTAAAATAATACCAAATTTGTCAGTGTCACTCAAAAAAGACATAGAAAAAAGCCCCGTAAGGCTGGGTGCGGTGCCCAAAAACATCGAACTGAGAAAAACGCATTTGAAGTTTGAGACGACTATAACTTTTACCCGCCGTGGTTGCTCAGTGGCTATGGTGTTGGGCTGCTGAGCACGAGGTCGCGGGATCGAATCCCGGCCACGGCGGCCGCATTTCGATGGGGGCGAAATGCGAAAACACCCGTGTGCTTAGATTTAGGTGCACGTTAAAGAACCCCAGGTGGTCGAAATTTCCGGAGTCCTCCACTACGGCGTGCCTCATAATCAGAAAGTGGTTTTGGCACGTAAAACCCCAAATATTATTATTACGACTATAACTTTTGCTAGAATGCAGTTACAGCAGTGTGAATGGCATCATTGTGTAGCTCTGTTGTTCAAGAGAAAGGCCATACTAATTATGTGATGGTACCCTCCAAACCAAATTGCAAAAGCTTGCCATAAAGCCATGTACTACCCCTAGGGTTGGTATAATAAACTACATCTACCACCTTCATGTGCTTGTTTCAGTGCCTTATACTCTAAAGAACAATTCAAATTGTGTAATAAAGTGGTCTTGCCACAGATAAACAAACTTACACAATGTTTATAGCTAAACCATAGCAGCATATTTATTCAGATGACCTAAAACTGCTCACTGTCCCAGGATGAAATTGGTCTACAGCAGACCAGGGCTGTATGCAGGGTCACTTGATGGCTTGTGGCGCTTTGCAAGTCTAGTTTTGGTATCAGTAGCAACCAAGTGCTCCTTTTGAGACTTGAGAAGCCTGCTTTTATCCTTCTCAAGGCTGCGGCGCACTAAGCAGGTTCCCGCACTGTAGCCAAGCTTATTGGCAATTTGTGTGTTGCTCTTCATTATTCCCTGGTTGAAGCGGCTGATAGCCTCAGCCACTCCCCTTTCAGTGCTACGCATTGAGGCATGTTGGTTCTTTGGGACCTGGTCCCAAATCATGGCGTGCAGGCTTTCATTGGAATTCTGCGTGATCCCATCACTGCACCGCTATAACAGAGCATCATCGCTCAGCCGCCTAAACACAGGCTCCAATGCCTGGCACACAAAGTCAGGCAGGCTATTCTTGTGTGGCGGGGGCTCCTCATTCTTAGCTCTGGCCCTATTGAATTTGCACCATGACTTTGGGCCTTCAGGGCAAAGGTCATGTCTCGGTGCATCGTCCGTCAACGACATGTGTTGCAGTGTGGCCTGGACAGCTTTCTGCATGCTTGGCACATCATTTTTGTGGCTCCGTAAAGCGTAGCCATAATAATTCGTGATCTTCTTGATCCTCTCTTGCGTTAGTCGCCCTTTACCCCCAAGTGGCTCACCTTGGGTTTTTTTTTTTGTCTGAAAGGGTGCGCAAGGCAGCTCCCATGCGCTTGTGCACATGGTTGATGCAGTCTTTTTTTTCAACCTTTATAAAACCATACACAGCATCTTCAGTCAGTGCATGAAAGGTTCGGCTATCCCCATCCGAGAGCATGGTAGTGTAGCGAAGCTTGTGCTTCTTTAATGAGCGCTGAAACAAACACAGGGCTGCTTCCACTTCCATTTGCCCTGCTTTACAGTCCACGTTCTTCTGGCACAGTGGAGCATGCTGGGTGAGCCAGGCTGCATGGCCTTCCTCATTTTCTTTTGGCCCGTTTGCGCAGCCAAGGCAAAAGTTCGACAGCACAACATGGTCTATCACAAGACCCGTGTGCATCTCAATTATGCACCCAACACAAATGTGGGAGCTATGTCCACGAGTAAGCCAGGTGCCGTCATAGACAACGTCGATGTTTCCTGGCGCGCTGCCAAGCTCCACGTACAATTCCTTTACGCGAGCAACGCTAGCAGCCTCGCACTCGGTAGCGGTCGCAGTGCAAGCTTCCACCATCATTTTCATGTGACCCTGATAAGTTTTGTGATGCAAGCCACGATGAGATATATTCATTAGGGCGAAAAAGTCGCCGAGGGCTGCTGCTCCCTTGCCAATGCTATGTATGGCCTTCATTGCGCGCACGTTGACTTCGAAAGGCGTTACCTTGGACTGAGCACCGCCGGATACTCTCGGAGACGAGAAGCGCTCTTCGCGGAAGTCGCAGGTACTGCAGGAGAGCACGAGCTTTGAAGAGATCCCATACTCTCTGCCCGACTTAGACAGTCATATTTTTCATGCCGCACTCGGGGCAAAGCACAGTCCCAAACAACGCATTCATCACTGCTAAATCCACGATGACAAATTCTGTGCCATTTTGCTTGTTGTCGCTCACCAACTCGACGTCCAGCAGGTTGAACTTTCGTGCCGTTGCGCACTGCGACGCTAGACGCTCTTTCAAGTTAGCCGCATTTCTCGCGCACTCGGCAGACTCGTCAGCGGAATAGTACACCGTATCGATGCGGTCTTGGACGCTGCTGGAAGCGCTTGCCGACGACTTGATAACGCCCGATGTGCTACATATCGGCTGAGAACGGGCCGTCGGTGCCGCTTCGGACGCTACAGGTGATGCTGGCAGCGCGCCGTCTTCCTTCAACTGCGCGTTCCACGCACGCTTTCGTTTTTTTTCATACACTTGACGCGTCTTCTTCTTTAGGCGAGCGTCTCCGGCCATCCCAGAACAAAATAGAAAAACTGCGTCGGGAAACACGCTCGCACGAAGACACGACAGCAAAAAAAGCACGCACTGTAAACGCCACAGCGTAGCACGCGAAACAAAATGGGCAAAAAAAAAAGATGACGCGGCCGTCGCGCCGGCCAATGGGAGGCGCGGAACACCTCGCACGCGCGCTCCAGCCAATCAGCGGCCTGGAAACGCTCTTTAGAAAACCCGCAACGGTGGCTGTTCTGCTTGAGCGACGCCATTTTGAGACGCCGGAAAACACGCACAAAGAAACCAGCTTCAAAACAAGACCAAGATGGCGGCGATCGGCCGACGGCTTCGCCCGTGGCGCGCGCGGAAAGTTTGAACCAGTTTTGTCCGTTTCGGAGCATTTCGCCGCTGCCTAGGTGTTTTGAAAGCAGATTTTATCGTATTTGCCGATCGAATTCAGCGTTAATATTTTGAGGGCAGGTGCTCGAAGGTTCAAACAGTCCGAAAATGCGTTTTTCTAAAAATCACATTTTTGGCCATTTTTCGCCATTCTAAGACCCGCGTCCCCCCTTAAGGGTACATCTCTTGACATTGCCAAATACATAAGTTAGCGAAATGTGTGTACAGTCGAACCCACTTATAACAATACCGGTTTTAACAATATATCGGTTATAACAATGGGAAGCTGCTGCACCGTCAACTTTTGTATGTTTTCCATGATGAAATAAGCTGCTTACTACAATGCCCCGCTGCCGCATTATCGGTTATAATGATGAAGCCTGGCTGCTGGGTGTCCGAGCCGAAAGGTAGTGAAATGCGAAATCCTTGAAAAGAACAAAAGAAAACGAGAAATTCGAGCCGCTGCACAATAGGCCGCTGCTGCAACAGCTGCCGCGCGCTCATTTTCCAGCCATTTCCGCGCGGCTCTCTCCCGTCGCCCTTCCACCTCTCCGAACACAAATGGACTGTTCCCATACATCTACACCGCCCCACCTTCCGAAACACGAATGGACCACGCCAACTGCGATGCAAGCAGATTGCTCGTATGTTGCTCGCTAGCTCTTCATTCAGTACCGTTCTGCAAACAGTTTAATTGCTCACGTTCGTCTTTCTTGGTTGCATCGAACTCGTTCCTGGCCACGCGGTTTCTCAGCCTCGCTTGACTCGCTGCCGAAACGAAAGATGGTCGATGCGCTCACTAATCATCGACAATGCATGACATTGCCGGTGAAAAGAAAGCGCACGGCTATAGATTTGGAAACTAAGTGCTATTAACCGATGAGACGATCGTCGCGAATGTGATTGCCTCAGATAGCGAGGCGGCGACGGCAGCGATGCCGCGGTAAGGCAGGCTGCCTCAACGTTGTCCTCACAGGAGGTCCGGCAGATGATTCAGTTCCTCCGGGGCTTCGTTCTCGCGAGGAACCTTCCGCTGCACTACGTGAAGCACTTGGGTGCCGGCAAGCTTCGCATGCAATGCTGACGGACAAAGGCTTTTCTCATGCAAGCCAGTGAGAAGTATGTCGCGAGATGCTTGTGGCGATCTCTCCTCAGCATTTTTTTTTTATTTCTCAAGCTGACAGGCTGCTGCGGCAGCCTTCTCGCAATTTTTAAAAGGCTCCTTTTGGGGCCACCAAAGCTATGCCTCAGCGGTGTTTGCATCGCTTGCCACCTGGGTCAGCTTTTTGCAGTTGTTATAGCAGTGCCACTTTTTAACGCCGACAGCCGCAGCTTGCTACACACGATCGGAGTACCCAGGAAGCAGTTAAACGAGTGAACACAATCGGCAGCCGGATGGAGGAAGGTGGTGGGGAGGGGCACTGGCCTCCCCGCCATTATAGTTTTTTCAGATCAGCTCTGCCATTCCCTTATTTTGAATTTTTTCATGCAACCCGGTTACAACAATTAAATTTTTGTGACACTTGAATATTGTTAGAAGTGGGTTTGACTGTACATAATTAAGAAAAAATTAATGAAAGCAACTAGTCACGAAAGAATACCAGTTACTTCATGATGAAACAGGGTCATGAATGCGGACAACATTATCACGGAGAATGTAGTTTGATTGCTAGTGGTAACGCTGATGAATAGAAGATGTTTGTGTGCTATAGATACGTTTGAGGGAGCAGTTGTGCAAATGGCGAGACATTCGTAACTGTTGGGAGAGAGGAAGGGCAGTTTCGTGCTGACGGTTTGTTATTTTATGAAATAAGCAGATAATAGCAATGTTTCTGCATGATTCTAAGGAGGATAAGGCAGAGAAGATTTAATATTAGTAACACTGGAATGACAACTGTAGTTTTTCACGTTAAAATGCGTGGCACGATTTTGAACACGTTAAAGAGCGTTGATAAGATAGGTTTGATGAGGTGACCAAATTGATGATGCGTATTCAAGTTGAGGATGGACAAATGTTAGGTACGCTAGTGATTTGGTCGAAGTAGGAGCATCATGAAGGTTTCGTTTAAGGTACCCGAGGGTGCGTGATGCCTGTGCTGCGATTTTATCTATGCGAGTTGTCCAAGAAAGTTTGGGTGAGATATGCATGCCAAGGTACTTGTAAAACATTGTGCGTACTACGTGGCAGTTATTGAAAGTGTAGTTAGATGTTGAAGCTGATTTTTTACGAGTAAAGATCATTAGTTTACATTTATCGCTATTAATAGACATTTGCCTGTGTGAGCACCAATTATTTACGAGATCCGGGTCCTGTTGGAGAGCAAGATGATCAGCTGAACAAGAGATTTTACGATAGATTACGCAATTGTCTGCGAATTTAGATTCTAAAATTGGCCTTTGCTGGGTAATTTGAACTTGACCAGTCAGCATTCACGCATGCGAACCCAATGGTGAGCACAATAGCGGCCTCTTTAGTGGCAGCATGTCAAGTCAAAGCATTGAGCACACATCAATGTCCTGCTGAAAATGCTTATTTTCGGCCTGCCCCAGGAAGATTTTTCGAAGGAATAATGTTAGCTCTAGATGCCTAATTGCATACAGTATTTACCCAATATAATGTGCATCTTTTATTCCTTAAGAAAATTGGGCCGAACATTGCCTGGGCAGTGCAATCGATTAAAAAAACAAAAAATATTACTAATAAAAATCAAGCCCCTCTGTTAACCCCCTTTCTTCTCGTTTATTACATAATGAGGGTCTCGAATCCGGCAACATTGATGCCTTCAGGAAGTATGTGTGGGTTTATTGACCAGTTGCCTCCACCCAAAAAGATCACGTTCTCGTGACGCCTGCGGCAAAAAGGATGTTCCACGCCTGCTGCCTAAGTCTGCGAGTGGTGGCATGGTTATACTTGGACATAAATACTCAAGAAAGTGGATGGAGAAACGGTGTCGCGGTAGCTCAATTGGTAGAGCATCGCACGCGAAACGCGAAGGTTGTGGGTTCAGTTCCCACCTGCGGGAAGTTTTTTCATCCACTTTAATTTCCAATAATTAAGCATAAGTAAGTGTTTATTGTCAAGTCAGTGTTTGTTGGCTTCTTATGATAAAACAAATCGTGTTCACGGCATTCGTATGCTTTACCGCAGAACACGGTTGTATTGCGGCGAAGCTGACTTTAGAAAAGTGGGTGCCATTGTTTAAAACAGACCCTTGCCCATTTTTTTTTTTTATAAAAGATCAGGAGCACATTGGATTTCTACTTTGTTTAGGAGCTTTGGTGTCATTTCTATGTTAGTTTTGTACTGGCATAGGAAACGGGTGCATGTTTAATTCGAGGCGTGTTAGAATCAGGCAAATATTGCCGAATGAATCAGCAGTATGTTTTGGCATTTTTTTTTTTTTGTGCATCTTGTTTAATTTCATCTGCCAGATAAGTCAATCAATTTTGTTGGTCCTGACAAGGTCTAATTAACGGAAGTTGTGTCTGCCTGGTTTTGGCACAGCTTCAAAATGGCAATGACTCTACAAGAAGTCCATGACAGCTATAAATGGCTACTGACCTGGGGTCAACAAAAGTGAACTTTCCATCCAAAGAATGACGAGAGATGAACTCTGCATTTGAGTTTGACCCCACGAGATCACTGGGATTCGGAGCACTGGTCACCTGCAGTCTACCAATGGCCACCAGGCAACAATGGCTGCCCCCATCCTGATCACCGGGTTCCACTTGGACTCCTGCACAGTAACAGTTAATTAATCTACATTTTACGAACAAGTACTAATGTGGAGTTGTCACAAGTGCCAGCAACATTTCAAGGTGTGACACAACATAGCAGAAACTCATGTGAATGTGAGCAGAGCTGATGAATAATTGTATGGCCAACTGTTAGCTTGACTACAAACTTAAAAAGTGCTTTGTTTCTACCCTCTGGTAATGCTGAACGCACAAGTGTGCGCAACACACAAACCAACATGATGCTTCCACAGGAGCAGAACACTATGGAATACAATGTGGTGTGCTCCTTTGCAGTTATGAAAAATAAAGTTGGCACGTACCTGAAAGCAGCACAAAGTCTCATAACCCCGGATAGGATTCTTTAATGTTGGCATAGACCATAGACTTCCGTTTAAACATTTCTGTGTGAAATAACTTTCCGTTATACACATGCCTTTCGAAAGAACACCTTGTAGAGTATGCGCCATAATCTATTGATGCTTATCATCCCGTCTGGATCATTTGTGTCTTAGCTTTTTTAAATAATTCATGCTTGGCCTTATGTATATACTTCCTCTTGCTATGTGAATTTACATTTCACTATGTTGTCTTCTGTTCCTCATCCCTTACAGCCAGGCAAACAGGCTTGAGGCATCTGGACAATTGGCACGTACTACTGGAAAACACCATCTCACGATTCTTATGTGGGTTCTACATTTACATCTGAAGCTACCCATGAATTTAAGGGCTTTCAAGAAATATTCTTGCACACCACTCCCCGCAGCAGCCTCTGATACACCACTCTCTGCTTTGGTGTTTCATTGGGCTGAGCTAGTCTTGGATGAATAACCAAAGTACGAGGGCCGTTTTTTTTTTTCAACCTCCGATAGGCTATAAATAAAAGACAAGTTCATCTAAAACAATAATTTTATTACCAAAAGATTAGTACAGTTACGGTTACTTTTCGACATAATCAACGAAGAGATTGAGGCATTTGTCATATCTGTGGACAAGCTTTGCAATACCCTCTTCAAAAAAAGTTGCCGCCAATGAATTCAAGTAGTCTTTGACGTTGGTTTGAAGGTCGCCATTGGTTTGAAAGCGCCTCCCACCAAGCCACGTCTTCAGTCCAGGAAAAAGATGAAAGTCACAGGGTGCTAAGTCTGGACTGTATGGCGGATGATTGAAAATGTCCCATCCAAATTGTTCGAGAAGCCGTTGAGTTGCTCCAGCAGTGTGTGGACGGGCATTGTCATGGATCAGAACAACTCCAGCGGTCAGCTTTCCTGTTCGTTTGTTCTGAATGGCTCTACGCAAACGTCGTAAAGTTTCACAATAAACAGCTGCAGTGATTGTGGTTCCAGGCTCCATAAACTCCACAAGCAACACACCTTGTTGATCCCAAAACACAGTAGCCATGGTCTTTCTGTTGTTGAAGGTTTTTTTTAATTTCTTTGGTTTGTTTGGTGAATTTGAATGCATCCATTGTTGTGATTGTCGTTTTGTTTCCGGTGTGTCGTATTGAATCCAGGTTTCATCCCCAGTCACGATTGATTTCAAAAGGTTGTCTCCTTCATCCTGATAATGCTCAAGGAACTCCAAAGCTGACGCCATTCGTCGAGTTTTGTGGCCGTCCGTCAACATTTTTGGGACCCAACGTGCACAAAGTTTTTGTAGCGTAACCGTTCAGTAACAATAGAGTACAAAACAGACCTTGAAACTTCTGGAAATTCCGTAGATAAAGCAGTAATGGTGAATCTGCGGTTTTCTTTAACCATTCTGTCAACTCGTTGAACAAGGTCATCTGAAACGACAGATTTGCGTCCTTGGCCCCCTTCATCATGCACATCATTACGTCCATCTTTAAAATTTCGACACCATTCACGCACAACACCATCACTCATGAAGTTTTCCCCATACACTCGACTCATTCTCCGATGGATTTCTGCAGCACCATGGCCTTCAGCCTGTAGAAAACAAATAACACTTCGCAATTCACACTTGGCGGGAGCAACAATAATGGCAGCCATGTTTACGTGGCTGTAGCACAATGCCGACTGACGCCTGAATGTCAACAATGGCGGAGTGTGTAGTGCGAGAGCTGCGCAGTTGCCTACAGCTCATGTCCGCTTTCTGCTGCCCGCGTAGCGCCTGCACGGAGCGATCGGAGGTTGAAAAACAAAAGGCCCTCGTATGTAAGAAATAAAAATTTGAGGACGCTTAAGCTTTGCCTTCAAGAGTGGAACGCGACAGCGTTCCCGTCGACCCGCCAAGGGGTGTAAGACAATGGGCTACGGCGCAGCGACTACGCGCCCCGCATCGGACGCGGTGAGCGTCGAGCAACTCAGCGTTCGGCACGACAACGAAATGTGCGTCTGAGCAAGCGACGCACGCCTGAGCCTCCTTAGAAACAGCTCGTTTCTAAGGCAACACCGCGTTCACTAGAGGCGCTTTTGTACCGCTTTGAAGCATCGAACTCGTGGCTCAGTGGTAACGTCTCCGTCTCACACTCCAGAGACCCTGGTTCGATTCCCACCCAGCCCATCTTGGAAGTTGCTTTTTATTTATGAAGTGCCTGCCGTGATTTATCGCTCACGGCCAACGCCGCGGACGCCGACACCGACACCGACGACACCGGCTTTTCTGCGACACGAGCTCCTTAACGCTATCGCGTTAAAATCATAATGTTGGGGTCAAATGCGTCAACCAATGCATCAAACGATTTGAAATACAGTTCAACATTCTGAACCAGTTCACGGACTATTATATATTACATTTCTCTAAACAGCAGCTAACTGCAATGTTACTGAAGTACTAAGCGCCAAACAGACGAAACAAGAAGAAGAGACAGGGACGAGCGCTTACTAACAACTGATCTCGCTCGTCCGTGTCTCTTCTTGTGTCGTCTCTTTTTGCGCTTAGTACTTCAGTAATATGCAGCAACTAGCCCAACAAAAAGTTCTGCTGGAATAACTGCAATGTGTTGGCAACAACTTGAACCTGTACCGAATGAGCAATTTTACATCCTAAAGCCACCAACTTGAAGCTAGATATAAATGAGGGCATGCCCAGTGCTGAAAACAAATACCGTATTTACTTGCATAATGATCGCACTCGCAAAATGATCACACCCCTGAATTTTGTTGTCAAAATTCGATTTTTTTAATTTCCCATGTAATGATCGCACTCCAAGCTTGCCGCAGCGATAATGATCGCTGCGGCAAGCTTGGACAAGTCTAGCTAATAATGATCGCGCTTACAATCTGTCGTATGCTACGCAAACACCTTCTCAAGAGAAACCAAGCGGTCTGCACGCACCAAACATTCTTAAGTAGATGCCCGATTTCATTACTTTCATCACTTTCCGCACTTCTAGACAAAAAGAGGTACAACCAAACTTACCTTTATTATGTGTAGGCTTTATAATGGTTGTGGTCAACAACAAAAAAAGTGCCTTTCGATTCTTCCTATCCGCACTCGTGGGCATGCAACATATTGTGAGTGGCAATGATAATAGCCATGTTTACACTGATATGTTAGAAGTGTACCCTATTCATACGCCGAAGCCTGTAACACTTAGGTGTGTTACAGGCTTCGGCCTGTAATCGCCCACCCTTGGCGGAAACGTGCCGTATTAGGATAGTAGTGAAGACAGATGCCGCAGTTTCCGCAGCATGCCGGCCATGTGTTTCTATGTCACTGGAAGCTAAGTGCGCCGATCAGTTTCTGTCCCCTCAAAGTGAACATGGCTACGTTATTGGTGCAAACTTGCCGATATTAACGATATTATTCACTACTGATACTGAAGAAACTGTTTCAATGCACGTAATGCCCTCAGAAGAAGGAAAAAAATCGCGTTCGGCTTGCTCCGCTGGCCGCCATTTTTGTTTTGTTGTCCCACACTACACACAGCAAACGCGGGATGAAAAAAAAATTTTTGCTTCTCGCGGGAAATTTAACCAGCGTAATGATCGCACCCCTGAATTTGCATCAATTTTTTTGACAAATAAGTGCAATCATTATGCGAGTAAATACGGTACAGTAGGCTCTCAGTGATATGATCCTGTTTAATACTATTTCCCAGTGCCAACATTCACGATCGAGAACACAAAATATGACCCCATATAGTTACACTTCTTTTTTGTCGGTTGATATGCTCCCGGAAGGCATGATCTTCGGCACAAACATTCAGTACATCGCCAAATTGCAATCGTACGATACATTTTTCAGGCGCTAGATTCCATGTAAACAAAAAAGGTACAAGTAATCGAGAGCAGTAGGCAGTCGCCACAACTGCTTCCTCACATTATTCGCTCGCCTGTGTCATGCGAAAGTGCAAGCACACACGCATTCCTCTTCTGGTACCAGCAAATCCCACGAGTCATCATACGTCGCCCCCATTCACAGCTATAGCCGCCAATCCTATTGCGATATGCATCTTCTGCTATCAATTTCACAGCGCACGCATGTGTGGCATACGCACTGGAACTGGGAAGCGTACTGCACGTTCCTAATGCACTGTCGTTCCCTGCTGCAGGCGGTGCAAAGTGACCGTCATGTTTCACTTTGGCAGCATCATATTTCAGTGTCACCCACCAGCTCGATTTCGTTTCAGTTTTCTGACCAGCAAATCACACAGGTTGTCGCCATTTACAGCTGTGATCGCCAACCCTATTGTGATAAGCATCTTCGCCTATCTGTTTCACAGATGCGCATTGGCGTCTTATGCTACGATTCGCGCAACGCTTCGCATTATGTAAAAGTCAACTACAGTTGAGTCTGTCAAATTTTTCAGTGACTTCGGATCGTACACTTTCCCGTTTAGCAAGTCTTTTCACTTTTTTTTTTTAACGACATATGAACGAGGTTCTACTTTATTCCGAAAATACGCACAGCAATCAAGTAATGTTTGCACTATACTGAATTAACTAGATGAGCTCTCTCCTAGAGAACACATTTTTGTACTTGTCTACCCACTAGATTCTGAATGTGTTTAGATAAGTTATAAGAGCCTGAATCAGCCTACATCCAACATTATGCTCGTGCCCCTTGCTGTTGGCACTGCAACTACTATCATAAAGCACATATCATCAACAGCACTCACCTGATGGAGGCCAGTTTTTAATGTAACCAGTGCAGTGGACGACAGCGTAGGCGGCACCGTCAGGTGACGGGCCCAAGGCATTGCGCTGGCGCAGCCTCTGCAGGCCCTGCACGTCAGGCTGCACATTCCCTAGCTTCATGCGGCAGATGAACCCCCGCCGGGAACCCATACATAGCCGCATCGACGCTGCAAAAATGAAAAACCTGCTCAATACCAGCTCAGTGACATATTGTTGCAGCACGGTGAGCAGAGCCAGAGAAATTACTAATATATTGTGGCACCACTATGACTCCCATCATCACAATGCTACCCTTACCCCAGGTGCCCTTGTTCTTCTATGGACTCCGGCTCGGTGCATTGGACTGTCTGAAAAATTGCTTCCCCAATACTCCAGACCCCACCATGTCTTAAAACGCGAAATAGACATCACTTATGAGATTGGTCCGATAGAGTCTTACTCTCCCTCTATTTCACTTCCAACAGACACTGTTCACGTCTGTCTACTTTACCACTCACCCAACCCATAGTGAGCACCACGACGGTGCTTCAGCAGCTGAGGATCATGTCACAGTACTATTAATCTGGAGCAGTGTTGAGGAGGAAGGCACTTTTGGCCGGGCATGCGCTCTTGACCATACTGTTTAGCATTTGATCGCCGTGTAAATACTATATTGTAAATATGTTTTCCTTTTGTGTCTGCCTTCATTGTAACAATAATAACAATATATTAATGTCACCTCAGGCACAATTTCCATATATACTGCTAGATGAAGATATTGTCAATTGCCAAAGTCAACATGAAATGCCACTGTTCCACAACAGCATCTGATTACATAAGCTCGAAAGCACTGCACCACTGTTCCAGGTTTCAAAGCAACATGTGTGCTTGTAAGACAAACAACTTTGCTGAAAAGCCTGCCTGAGGAAGTGCACTTCTTAAGCCCGGAGTACATGGAGTGGAAAACCAGTGTCCAAGCGATGAAATTCGACCGGCAGCGAACACTCGCCCCTCGGCGTCCAAAAATTTGCCTCCCCCAAACTACCCGGTCCGATCAGAAAAACTCCGCCCGGCGAAAATGGCTGCCGGAAATAGCAGGAGCGCCTCGCATGCTCACTAGGCGTCGCGATGATCCATCTCCCTCAGACTTCCGGGAGCTGATTGGTTGTGTATTTTTCCTTTTCCACCGGAGCGTCCGTCGCACGGCCGTGGTGAAGCAATGGAATGCGGCCGTTGAGGCTAGTTTGGCCACGCACTTTCAGGCTCTCTGCGCGTGAAGGGGGCACCGTCGATCATTACAGCTAAATATTGAATGTTTGAGAGCATGAAAATAATAGTACAAATTTGAGTAAACTTATTTTTCGCCTACAACCTTAAAGGGCCCCTCACCATGTCTGGCCATTTGGAGCTGACAAACACAGAGCATACAATCTATGCTAACAATCGTGTTTGCAAAGGATTACATTGCTACGCGCCAAATGCTGTTTCCCTTTCCCTTGTGGCGACCATGCCCCAAGCCGGACAATGACATACTCGTGTCCCTGCGCCTACGTACTCCTGTCCGCACTGTGACGTCGCTCATGGTGACACGTGACTTTGAGAATTATTCCAGGCAACATCTGCTATTTGTGTGATCTGTTGCTTGAATTGACAAATTGAAGGTTAGAGAAATAATAACACACAAACAGAATGTCTGCATGTTTTTTGTTTTACTCCGGACCGAAGCAAGAGAGATGTAATTCCACTTCGCCTGCTTGTTCCGACGGTCGTGCAGCCATGTGCGCAGGTACCGAAACTATGCCATTTTCTACCGTGTTCCAGAGCATGATCGATCCACTTGTTCTGCCTCAGTATTCATGTAGCACTAACTTATACTGCTAGTCATGTGTCCTTGTGCACTGCGTGAGACGAGACAATCGCAACAGCTCGCGCGCAACGTCGCCAGCGGGAGTGCACAGTGCTGCAATACAAACAAAAAAAGAAAAGAAAAGAAAACAAGAAAAAAAAATGAAGGCGGGGCTCGTGACATATGCATCATGCAATCCTCGAGGTCCAGTATGGGAGAATGCAGGGAAGGAATTTCGCTTGCGGAAGTTGAGGGGGCGAGTGGGGAGAGTGGGGAGAGTGTCTTGCTTGGTAGTGGAGCTCGCCTCCTGAAATCGTGGGTTTAAGATACCGAAATATTTTTAACTCGGCTATTAATGAGCCGATTTGAAAAACTTTTGCGGCAGAACGCTCCCAAGTGGACGCACAACTTCCAGCGTATAGCCAAAATTTGCTATGGGGCCTGGTGGGGGGCCCTTTAAGCTGTTTCCTTCAGTCCAAAGCAGCATACACAGGGACTCACACTGATGACCTTCCTTCTTGACAGTTCCAGTCTTCAGGTCAAGGATGCGCCCCGAGCTGGAGGCCTCCTGGGTAGAAAGTTGTTCGCGTACCTTCTCGACATCCTCTGGATGGATCAGGTCGTACAGGCACGCATTGAACCACTCAGACTGCATGAAAAAAGAGGGAAGAACATACTTTCAGGCCTGATGAGAAATGCCACTCCACTCTGTGGTAGGCGTGGCACCCACCTGGGACTGGTTGAGCACGGGGCCGACCGAGTCAGAGACATAGATGACTCGCCCCGTGTCGCAGGAGATCACAAAGAGGAAGCCATCAGCTGCCTCCAATATGAGGTGCTTGAGCTCCTGGTCAGTGAGGAAGGAAGGCTTGTAGGTGCCGTCGCTGCTTGTGTTGCCAGTTCCACGGAGGGATTTCATGTGGGCTACCGCCATGCGCAGGATGGTCAGCTTGTCGGGCTTGCGCGCCAGCGCACTGCACGTGGGCACCATGTCCGAGAGCTCCGTGATGTAGGCTGTCATCTTGTTGCGCCGCCGCCGCTCAATCTCACTATGGTTCTCCTTTTTGGCAGAGAGCGACTCGAGCAGCTCACCGCCATCACCTGGCCGCGGTGCCGCCAGCGCATCGGCCGTAGCAGGCCATGCCTCGTACCGCTCCTTCTCCAGGGCGTCCTCGTCCATGCGGCCAAACTTGCCCTCCTCATCGGCAGCGCTGCATACAGCCATAACACAAAACCAGTTGCCAGAATTTGCCAACATTTCTATTAGCACATGCAACTATGGTGCTCTCAACTCACTCCTTGTAGCAACTGGCCTTCCGTTTCTTGAGCACCTTGCTGCCGTCTGCAACTGTGAGCAAATGTACAACATTTAGCCTTCATAAATATGCAGAGCAAGTACCAGCAACACAATTTTAATAGAAGCAGTACAAGGTCTCACAACATTGTTTACAGTGAAAAGTTCAGGAAAACTCTTTACTGGCAACTTGCAATGTTCTACGGGCATACTTACAGCAGCAGCCAGCTGGTCTATCAGCAATAAACGAAAGCTCAATGTTTCCTGCTACAAAAAACAGCATAGTAGTACTAACTGCTAGCATGGCAGCTGGCACTGTGCTGGTACTTCCAACCTTCTTTGCAGGCCAGTTGAAGCCACCCTGTCAATGAAGACCAGCCGGTTGATCAGCTGGTGATATCCTCCAGTTTTCATCAGTGGTGGCATCAGATTAACTGCCAATGAAAAACTAAATATGGTGTTCAGCAGCCTTATTAACCAATTTTGTATCCTCACACAAGAATGAACTTGTTGGCAATGCTTGAGAAGGCCAGGTTACACAGCTGACTCCCATTAATTTGACACTCTTGAGACCGGAAGTTTTGGTTGAATTACGGTTTTAGCCATCATCGACTGACTCCTTAAATACAGTATTCCAATAACTATGCAGATACTCATCGGTCAGGGGGTCCACAGACTTCAACACTATTGTTTTTAAGTGCTACACTGTTTACGTAGTATAAGACACAATTCTGCTTCCACTGCTTGGCCGACTAGTTCTCTATATATGTGACATAAGCTTTTGGGTGCCATCATTAATGTACAATAACCAAAAACAAATATATGTAAACATAAGGAAATTCAATTAACGAAAGAGATGGCTTTCAAACAGAAAAGTCAGATGTGATTTTACACATTCAAGGATGAGAGGCACTTCAAGCCACAACCTTATACATATAAGCTAGAATAAGCTGGATTACATTAATAAAAATTAAAAAGCATAAAACACATGCTAAATGAAATTTTTTCACTCACATTTAAATTAAGTTTCTGGTTTTTCTGGCCTCTGATAATTCCGATACAAGTTTATGCTCATTAGTTTGAATTAACACAATCTTAACAAGATCGTCAAAGACATTAATATTTAAGACATACAGCCACCATCTAGTACTTTACCAAAACAAAACACGAGTGATAGCATCTTCATAATTACCTTGATCTGTATAGGTGGCCGGGGTGTTTCAAGCTCCGGGTTATAAGTTCGTGTATCTCACAAGCTGACGGTGAGCATGCACTGACAGCGGTCACTAGTATTGTTTAGGTTTTCGCGGCCACAACTCGTCACACTTTAACATTATGATACATTACTTCCATAGTCCTTCCGATCACTGGTGCATCCAAACGTAACCACGATAACATGGCAGTCAAAAATATAGTTCACTGACAGACGAAGCGGACGGATGGTGCAACAGAACGCGTTAGTACCAACTATCGGCTACAGTTGAGATCCCTCGCATAATAAATTGTCAACAGCCACTGAATCATGAATGTCTTCGCTGATAAGGAGCACCAAATATGAACATTTCTGGCTGCCCCACTTACAGTTTAATACTTTTCATTTCGGTTGTCTGACCTAGACTATATTCAAGGCGCTGTTTTCTAAGCATCGCGGTTCTAAATGTTGTGATTTTCTGAGGACGCCAGTATTACCGACGGTAGTAGTAGCTTTCATTTACCGGATTACTAAGCAGGGATTACGAACGCAGCAAACTGCTCAAGTACAGCCTTCACTGATCCTCTGCTCTACTTGCAGGCAATTAAGCTCGAACTATCAGGTTACCTGCCGCCAGAAACACAGTAAAATGTCATTCTTTTTTGCAAGAACTTAAATAATCTGTATTCCAGAGAAGTGTCTTTAAACTGTCATTCAAGCCGATTAAAGACTCAAACCAACATCCCTGCTCCCGCGATGACCTTACTCGCCAAAGCGTATACACGCAGCGTCAATATCACGGTTTTAAAAGAAGTTTAGATCATCACTCCGAACTGCAACTGTGCGTTTTTGCTACCAATCAGCGTCCGCTAGGCCACTACCTTGCAGTACGCACGGATCGGGCAACCAAACACGGAGAAGCTTCCGAGATGAACGCGTCACACCTGCGAAGCCTCGGGAAGCGCCGATCGAGCATCCGTAATGTTCAATTAGCTCACCTGGGTTTGCTGCCGCTGCCATGGGACTAACGCGTCCAGGCGCGTCCACCGGCCCCGGGGACCGCCGCCACGCGCTCCGCACGGACCCGCGGCGAAAGCTCAACCATGCGTTCCTGCGGCACAGCGCTCGAGAACGACGACGACGACGGCGAGGCTTCGCGAAGCCGCCAGTGACGCTCCGCTCTCTCCGATACCCCAAGCACGCAGTAATGCGCGCACGGGGCCCGTTTAAGGACAGGTACGTAGAGACTAGCCGCCAGCTTTTTCGCACACGCTGCACACTTTACACTCAACGAGGGATCGCTCCTACTACGAGTGTCAACTCAAAAAAATGGCCGCCACTCGCGCGCACAACGCCACATGAATACACAGCGATCCCCACAGGGCACGGGACAGCCAGCGGTGCTAGAAGAGATTGCTGGCTCGGTTGGCACACGGGCTGGCTGGCCCAGCAGGCCAGGGTGCGTTCCTCACCAGAGGTCCCCAACGAGTACCCCTTGGAAGAGTTCCTCTAAACTTGCCATGTCAGAGCAGCGTCAACTTCAGTCGTGTTCAACACCATTGTCGTTTGGCTTTGTGAAATTGGGATCAGTTTTTGCACGAAAATTCAAGAACGCAACACCGTAGTTTTAAGTCTCATTCTGCGGCTCGATATGCCATGCGTCAAACAGTATTGTTAGTTATCCGTGCTGAAATACAGCTTGTTACCCCTGCGGAGTGGTGCCAAAATCACTCAGTGTCATGGAGGAAGGAAAAAGTTGAGAGAGAGAGAGAGAGCATTACGTCACGTAACCTTCCTTGGCAAGCAAACGCTCCGTGAAGGTATGGTATGGTCAAGTTGGTTCTTTATTCTATGGTATGGTCGAGTGGGCCGAACGGCGCTTCCCTGCTAGAATAGCAGCTTGCGCTTGTTGGTTTTCCATCCTGGCGTTAACAGCGCAAACGGTAGAAGGGACACGAGACTAGTGTATATGCTACCAAAGTATACAGTAACTCTACACGAAACGAGATGACGACACCACAAGCGCTGACTTTCCACAACGTTTTAGAAAGAAACACGGCTTCTTATACATTTGCCCACACGTGTCACAGACACGTCATTGCACATCATGTGAAACACGCCCTTCTGCGCACTCAGGTAAAATGATTGCACGTGCAAAAGCTCAAGTTCTTTTCTTCTTTAGTACGCCGTCCTTGTTGCTCACTAAAAAAAAAAAGGAACTTGAGCTTTTGCACGTGCAATCATATTACTTGAGTGCGCAAAAGCGCGTGTTTCACATGATGTGCAATGACGTGACTGTGACACGTGTGGGCAAATTTATAAGAAGCCGTGTTTCTTTCAAGTAAACGTTGTTGAAAGTCAGCGCTGGTGATGTCTTCTCGTCTCGTGTCCCTTCTACGTTTTGTGCTGTTAACGCCAGGCCTTCGCGCTGAGGCGCCGCGTGCAGAAAAAATTTGCGAGGGCGCTGCGAGCGAATTGGATTGGGGCGGAGACGCGCTTCGCGGAAGATTCAACGTAATTTCGCTGCGGACGCTGAGGCGTTTGCGCGCGTACGCTCTTAAAATATAAAAGGGTGCTTTTTTTTTTTACTGCGAATTTATAATGATACCTCTTTGCTACGTATACATACTTGAGGCATGGGTTATACAACATAACGGCTTCAATTTTGCTGTTGTCAAGTGCGGCGTCTGCTAGCGAGCGCGCGTTCGTTGCACGGACGCTGGCGGACGCCCAGTTTTTCTCGCAGAAAGTTACCTTTCTTTCGCGGGCGCACCAAAGCTTGCTTTGGTGCGCCCGCGACTCTTGTCGGTTGGTACTATTTGTAGTTTTAGCCAGGTGAACTGCTATTTTTAACATTGTTTTCTAAATGTAACACGTAATTTTTGGCACAGAAGCCGCCCATCTACAACATGAAGCTACGTAAAAATTTTTTATTGATATCGTGCTGTTGTACGCGTGCTTCTTGTTGGTGGAATATTGATGAGGGGCAATGATCAAAGAAAACAATACTGTAGTGAAATAAACCAGGTTCATTAACTGCGGGCCACGAAGAGATGCAGATTACCAATGCACTTCTAGGTAAATCTAAGGGTATATAGACACATATATCCACGACATATATGTAAGAGAAAAATTATCAAACATTCTAAATGCACTGATTGAAAAAGTAAGAACTCCCGAGCAGTGTAGGCGTGTTTGTTTTAAACGCTGCACCAGCCCCATGTGAACCAATCGACTTTACGAGAAAATGAGTCAAGGCAATTATTGTACGTTAATATGAACAACAGTGTTAGGGAAAAGATATCGCCTGCGTATTCAGACTGAATTGGGAAGACCGGGAAATCTTTACCAATGTAATCTCCGTGGCTTGTCTGGCGATCTCCTTCAACGTGCTAGCAGGCAAAATGAAGTAGAAAGGTATAGTCTAATCGAATGGTATTTGCTATTTCGATTCTATTAGACTTCGGAATTCACAATTAAAAATGATCGAATAGCCGTTTCCGTTCGAATGTAACGCATAACAGCACTGTTGAAGTCTCGAAAGTTAAGGGCCGATGTTCCGAATGATTGTGCAGCTGGAGCGCCGAGGCTGTTGCGCAGAGGCGCACGCGTTTCTCAGAGAATTAAAGCACGGGTGCTAATCGACTCTGCTGAACAAATTCTTAGCTGTCATTGAATATTGCTACGGAACAGCCGCCACAGTGTGGCTGCACTGAGGAGGACGAAGACGACGTGTGTGCCGGCTTGATATAGCGTCACCATTTTCGCTTCCGTGAGCTTCCCTGTAAATAAATTGTAAACAGTATTCGGCTTCGGCTTCCCGTAACATTAATTTGGTGGAGGTGGACGTACCCCGTACCCGTCATGGAGCTTCGCAGCGGTCGCAACGGCGACAATGCAACTTCGGCTCCTGCTGGCGGCACTTCATCTACGCAAGCGTCTCCGCCTGCAGCCTCGATCTACGTCGCTGTTTCCCCAACTCGGGATCCTGGTGTTTTCAACGGAGTCGGCAGTCCTGATGTTGACGACTGGCTCCGCTTATACGAACGTGTCAGCACCAGTCACAGGTGGGATCCGATTATTATGCTTGCCAACGTACTTTTCTACCTCGACGGAGCTCCATTGGCTTGGTTCCAGACTCACGAAGAGGAGATCTCGAGCTGGGATCTCTTCAAAGACAAGCTACGCGACCTTTTTGGCAATCCGTTTGGTCGACAAGTCAATGCCAAGAAAGCCCTTGCCACACGTGTACAGACGTCGACCGAGTCCTACGTGTCGTACATTCTCGACGTCTTGGCCCTTTGTGCCAAGGCTGACCCGAACATGACTGAGGAAGATAAGGTTAATCACGTCCTCAAAGGCATTGCTGATGACGCCTTCAATTTACTGGTGTTTACGAACGTCACCAGCATCGATACCATCCTCAAGGAGTGCCGCTGTCTCGAGCACGCGAAAAGCCGCCGGGTATCCCAGCACATCACGCGACTTCCCAACACAGCTGCTACGGCATCCTGTGACGACCTCTTCCACCAGCCGTCGCGATGTGACAACTTGACCCGCATTATTCGTCGTGAGGTCGAAGCGGCACAACCGGCGGCCCCTTCATTTCCGTTACCTGATCATTCTCCGGTGACAATCTCCTTGATCCAGGCCGTCGTCCGTCAAGAGTTGTCTAACGTCGGCCTGCAATCCATTCGTTCCGTACGCTCGGAACCTTTGTCCCCACGCACGTCCCCACCGCGCTCTTCTTACTCCTCTTATGGACAGCGTAACCTCTCCGAATGACGAACCGTGGATGACAAGCCGATCTGTTTTAACTGCCGACGCATTGGACATGTCGCTCGCCACTGCCGCAGCCGCTGGACTTCTCCGATGCGCTATCATCCTGATTACCCCCCTCGCCCCTCTAGCGCATCCTTCTCCTTCGCACCTTCTATGCCCGCTCCATCATCTGACCCTGCGACACCTTTGACACGACCCCGCTACTCTCGCTCGCCTTCTCCCTCCCGCCACCAATCTCGCTTGCCCCCGTCACGCCGTGCTCCTTCTGCGACCTACTCGCCGCACCCCCGACCGGAAAACTAGACAGTGCAGCTTCTGGAAGTGAAGCTGCATTGACGACATTGGCACGAAATCTTCGCTTCACCTTACCCACGAACAAGAATCTTTTGGACGTTCTCGTCGACAATGTTCCTGTGTGCGCGTTGATTGACACCGGGGCGCATGTGTCGATTATGAGTGCTGCTCTTCGCCGTCGGCTCAAGAAAGTTCTGACGCCTGCCCCGAACCGAGTTGTACAAGTCGCCGACGGAGGGACTGTCGCTATTGTTGGCATGTGTTCTGCCCTACTCACCATTGCTGAGAGACACACCATCGTTCTCTTCACCGTCATCGAGCATTGCCCTCACGAACTAATTCTCGGTCTGGATTTCATTCTGCCCTCATTGACTGTTCGGCCGGCTCACTTCGCCTTGACTTGCCTCTTCTTGCCGACCCTGTGGACCCGCCTCCAAGCCATCTGAGCTGCATGGATTTATTCGCCTACCGCCTCACTCTGTGACACACGTCGACTTGTTGTCCTCACCAGCTGTACCTAACGGCAATTACGTGGCCGCACCAATTCCCGCCGTTATACTTACACATGGTGTTACCGTGCCGCACACTGTGCTGAAAATTACTGGCAACCGCACCTGCCTTCCACTTGTCAATTTCGCGCTAACCGCGCAAGTTCTGCCTCTAGGGATCTCCTTGGCTATAATTAGCGCTTTGCAGGATGATGAGGTCGAGCCATTCACAGTGGAAGATCGTTACAGCTCAGCCCATACCGTGACATCATCGCACGGTACTGACGTCGACATCAAGAAGATGGTTTCCTCTGACGTTACACCTGCTCAAGCTGAAGCTCTTTGCCGCGTTCTTGAAGGCTATCGCGACGTTTTTTTTACTTTGACAATAGACCCTTAGGTCAAAGGTCCGTCGTGACCCATCGCATAAATAATGGCGATGCGAACCCTATTCTCCGACGTCCATATCGTGTTTCTGCGTTGGAACGAGCTGTTATCCAACAGAAAGTCAAAAAGATGCTTGCAAAGGACATTATCGAGCCTTCCTGTAGTCCCTGGGCATCTCCCGTCGTACTTGTCAAAAAGAAGGATGGAACGTGGCGCTTTTGTGTTGATTATCGCCACCTGAACAAAATCACAAAAAAAGGACGTGTACCCTTTGCCACGTATTGATGACGCTCTAGACTGCCTGTACGGTGCCACCTATTTTTCTTCTATCGACTTACGGTCCGGCTACTGGCAGATATCCGTCGAAGACATGGACCGAGAGAAGACTGCATTTGTTACCCCTGACGGCCTTTATCAGTTCAAGGTGATGCCTTTCGGTCTCTGTAACGCGCCCGCCACCTTCGAACGAAAGTGGTCCACCTGTTTGGGCTATCTGGACGACGCCATCGTTTATTCGCCCACATTCGACACGCATCTAGACCGTCTTTCAGCGATTCTTGGCGTGTTCCGCCGCGCCGGTCTCCAGTTGAACTTGTCAAAATGTCATTTCGCTCGCCGCCAAATCGCCGTCCTTGGACACCTCGTAGACGCCAGAGGCGTGCCACCCGATCCGGACAAAATTCGCGCTGTTACGAATTTTCCTGTTCCGAAGTCTACCAAGGACGTTCGTAGTTTCGTAGGGTTGTGCTCTTATTTCCGGCGCTTTGCGAAAGATTTTGCCACCATCGCACGTCCCTTTACCGACCTCTTGCAGAAAGACGCCCCTTTTTCTTGGGGTCCTGACTATGCAGCATCTTTTTCGCAGCTGACTCTCCTTACCACGCCTCCAATTTTGGCCCACTTTGACCCGTCTGCCTGAACGGAAGTTCGAACTGATGCCAGTGGTAACGGCATAGAAGCAGTGTTAGCACAGCGCCAGCGTGGACATGATCGCGTTATAGCCTATGCCAGCCAACTTCTATCACCCGTCGAGGGCAATTATTCAATCACAGAGCGCGAGTGCCTCGCTCTTGTGTGGGCTGTTGCGAAATTTTGTCCATACTTGCACGGACGCCCCTTCTGTGCCATCACTGGTCAACGCGCTCTCTGCTGGCTATCCTCGCTCAAGGACCCCACGGGACGACTCGCTCGTTGGGCGTTACGCCTGCAAGAATATACCTTCTCCGTGGTATATAAGACGGGACGCTTTCACCAGGACGCCGATTGTTTTACCAGCTACCCTGTCGACGAACCAGCTGATGCGGACGCCATCGCTTGCGTTTTCTCTGTGTCCCAGTTGCTTCAAATCGGCAACGAGCAACGGCGCAATCCTTCATTACGAGCCCTCATCGGCCGTCTGGAGTCAACTCCTGGCGACGCCTCTCTCCGGATGTTTCTTCTTAAGGAGGGGGCATTAAAAGCGCCGCAATTTTGATCCACACGGCCTTGACCTTCTGCTCGTCATTCCATCGCATCTGCGTTCGACTGTCCTCCAGCAACTTCACGATGCTTCCTTGGCGGACACTTGGGCGTCTCGCGCACATACGACCGTGTACGCCGTCGATTCTTTTGGCCGGGTCTCGCCCGCTCCGTGCGGCGCTACGTTGCCGCTTGTGAGCCCTGTCAGCGCCGGAAGAAGCCCTCCACACCTCCAGCTGGATGTCTCCAGCTGATCGACATCCCACCCGAACCCTTTTTCCGTGTTGGTCTAGACCTTCTTGGACCACTTCCTCACTCGGGCTCCGGAAATAAATGGGTCGCCGTCGCTACCGATTATGCTACGCGGTACGCAATCACCAGAACCCTCCCGACAAGTTGCGCTACTGACGTTGCTGACTCTCTGCTCTATGACATCATTTTAGTGCACGGTGCTCCGCGCCAATTACTCACTGACCGTGGCCGCAGCTTTCTGTCGGCAATCGTCGAGGACATCCTCCGCTCCTGCTCGACAAAGCACAAGTTCAGCACGTCCTACCACCCACAGACCAACGGCCTCACGGAGCGCCTCAACCGGACCATCACCGACATGCTTTCGAAGTACGTTGCGACCGACCACCACGACTGGAATCTTCACTTACCATATGTGACGTTCGCGTATAATTCATCGCGTCACGACACCGCCGGCTATTCACCATTCTATCTCCTATATGGCCGAGAACCCGTGTTGCCCTTGGACACTTTGCTGCCCTCGGCCACACGTTCCGCCACTGAATACGCCCGCGACGCGATCGCACACGCCGACTACGCGCGCCAGCTCGCCCGCACCCGTCTCGAGGCCTCACAGGAGCATCAGAGATGCCTCTATGATTGCCACCATCGTGACGTGCACTTTTCTCCGGGTTCTCTGGTGCTTCTCTGGTCACCCGTTCGACGTGTGGGCCTTTCCGAAAAGCTGCTGTCGCGCTACACTGGCCCTTACCGTGTGGTGCGACAAGTGACCGATGTCACGTATGAAATCATCCCCGCCGATCTCTCAGCGTCATTATCAGCTGCAAGTGACATCGTTCACGTGGCAAGACTAAAACCATACCACACACCTTTCACCGCGGATGTGTAGATTAAGCACCGGGACGGTGCTTCTACAGCCGGGGGTGATGCTACGGAACAGCCGCCACAGTGTGGCTGCACTGCATGAGGAGTACGAAGACGACGTGTGTGCCCGTTTGACATAGCGTCGCCATTTTGGCCTCCGTGAGCTTCCCTGTAAATAAATTGTAAATAGTATTCGGCTTCAGCTTCACGTAACAATATAAACGGCCCGTTTTGGAGTAGCCTGTAAATCTGCCAACCTGGTTCAGGCAACAAAAAGATTTTTTTGAAAGTCTCACCATGTCTGCAACCCATTAAAACTGGGTGTCCAATGTGGTACCACACTTACCTTCTTCAACGAACACAGCAGATCTACAAATATATCTACGTGTATGTGAGGCATGCCATTTCTTTAATTGCTTCATTATTGTCCTTATGATAGTGCACCGGATAACTGAAAGCAGCCGTTTATAATAGAGAACCTGCTTATATAGTTTAGCGGACGTACAATTGGGAACGGCATTACATTTAGGTATGAAAGATAAGGTAAGCGTAAGCTGTTTTTCTCAGAAATCAGACTCGTTAATAATTTCGTTTGCACCGCCCCTAGAAAAAAATCCAATAATAATAATAATAATATTTGGGGTTTTACGTGCCAAAACCACTTTCTGATTATGAGGCACGCCGTAGTGGAGGACTCCGGAAATTTTGACCACCTGGGGTTCTTTAACGTGCACCTAAATCTAAGCACACGGGTGTTTTCGCATTTCGCCCCCATCGAAATGCGGCCGCCGTGGCCGGGATTCGATCCCGCGACCTCGTGCTCAGCAGCCCAACACCATAGCCACTGAGCAACCACGGCGGGTAAAAAAAAAAATCCAAAGGAGACAGCTACCTTTTTTCTTCATTAAACAAATTCTGGCGTTTTACATCTGGCGATATGGTAATGAGGCACCCTGTTCTGTTCTGATCATCTGGGGTTCTTTAACGTGCACCTAAACAGAAGTACATACACGAGCGTTTTCCCCATTTAGTTCCCGTCGCATTCCGCGACCTGTTTTGAATCCGTGAACTCGAGTTCAGCAGTGCAACGCCATATCCACTATGTAGCCACTAATTATATAGCTACTGCGCTGCCGCTTTTTTTCTCGTTTTTTTTTTGTTAAGCGTGGACTGGACAAAAATTTCACACGGCTTACGGGCCAAAGATTAGCGTATATAATGGATACCTAAAACCGTTTTCTGCGCCCGAGGTCCGACCGCAATCAAAGAACCCGTACTAATTACTCTGCATTTCTGTTACGCGAGGAAAACGGAAACATGAATGGAATGTTGCACTGCAGTTTTTTTTTCTTTTTCTATAAGAATACTTCCCTTAAATCTGAGTGCAGGGCGCCGGATGGGACATATATGGTTTAATTCATTGAAACGGCAAGCAGGAAGGTTACACATGTTTTTCCGTCTGCATTTCGCAAGACCTATACTGATGGAAAACTATATGCGCAGAAATGCACACGAGAGACGCATGCTTCTTGAAGAACAAGAAAAATATTTGTTCTCTAAAGGGAACCGTACAATAACATAGTAGAATGAAAGTCGACACTGCGGACGCAATGCATGCGCAATCACCGAACGGTACTAAAAATAAATAAAATTAAATAAAAAACAAAAAGAAAGGCATATATTCCTAAGGCATAAATACATCTCATGTGGAATTATAAACACCGTTTGAGCGGTCTGAACGCATATACAAGCGCGCGAAGTAGTACGAATGAGCCTTCCGAGAAATATCGCCAGCAGTTTCCAACGGCGCGACCATGATGCGGCCCACTCCAATTCGATCGCAGCGCCGCCACAGTGCTTTTCGTTGTCGCGCGCCTCACTGCAAAGCATGCGCCGCTCCAGCCGCTGGTTCTACTCAACCGTATTCTAGTACACTATGAATTTTCCGCTTGCGGCGAGAACTTACGGAGTCGCCATCTGTCGGAAGCGCCTCGCTTGCATAGTATGAAGGATAACGCGAGGCGCTGCTCATAGGTTTGGCTGTCGGCGCTCAATAAAATCACCACGCGGGAGCCCTCCTAGACATTTCTGCAAGTCCTCTCGAAACGACAGAAGTTCTTTACTGTCAAAATAGTAAGCTGTAAGCCCGACACCGTAGCAGTAATCTTCCTCTTGGAAATGCTTGCTGCACACATGAGTTGTAGCCGATGGCTGCTTGCCGGTTCTAAGTTTCGCTACCCAAGCTTTACGCAGCTTCTTGTCCCGCGGGTACGTGTGAAGGTTGACACAGGGCTCTGTTGCGTATACGTCCGGCATTGCGGCACCGAGCAGTAGCCTACCACGTTAGACGTCTTCAAAAGCAGCCACTACCTATTATAGTGTTTTCAAGTGTTGTCAAGAAGACACCTGAAACGGGAAAACCTCCTCACTTAATCAGAACCGCAGCGCAGGTGGGCTTTCAAGCTTTTGTTTTCTGTTTGCTTCGGCGCTTCCGAAGCAGCCGACACGGCCACTTTGTCCACGTGATCCTTCATACCACGTCACGCCGATGGCAGCGCATACATTTGCTCAGTGGTGGCCCAACACGTGACCTCTTGCGTCGAGATAACGGAGCAAGAATCGAGATATGCTGAGACGTTTGGTTCCCTAGCTGTAACTCTATGCCAGTAGTTTTTATTCAGTGCGCGCTTGTTCGGCTGCCCCGCCGTGGCTCTGCCTGCAGAGCGGGAACACGTAAAACCGACCGCGCACTTGAGTGGTTTGGCTTCGATCGCATTGCGAGGCGCTCCCTCCGAACGTTTTCCTTCCTCCCTGTTCAGGGTGCTGCACCAGCACGTGGTCGGTAGTGTACACTATAATTATCCACGAATGACGCAACGCTTGTTGTGCTTTTATTGCAACAACCCCGAGTAAGCTTTCGCGCTTACCGCTACTTTGTCTTCGCTCAAATTTCGCAACAATACCACAATTTTTGTCTGCGTCTTCAATTAAGATTCCAGGCTTCATTGCTTCCCTTGTTAATCCGGGAGGGGGGGGGGGGGATGTAGCGCGCAATTCGAGGTCGATAGGCGAGCTTTAAAGAACGCTCTCTGATGGCTTGCTACTAAAAGCTAGCCTGTGTTCGCTGCAGACAAATAGAACAATATAAATAAACTCTGTTGTGGAACTTGAACGAAAACAAAGCTAGAACACTAAGTAGGAGCACATATATGGCGTTTTATTTTTAACTATACAGAATTTTTTTTATTGGCCTGTGGTAGATGGCACAATTCTAATCGACGAACCTTACCCGAAGAGGCAGACATCACTTTCACGAGAAATCAAAATGCGTAATCAACAAATTAAGAAAAGTTTACTGATTAATTTACGACATATATTTCAATTAATGAATTGTAGCTGGTGAGGTTGTGAGGCATAGAGACTTGGAACGAAGTTGATAGAGTGACTTTAAGCATAGCAGCAATGCGTCAAGTAATTTTGAAGCGGTTAAGATGGCGACAAGTAGTCTGGGGTGCAATGTATGGGGTAACTGGAAGGCAGCGGCATGGTCTTTCAAGAGATGTTAGGCCCAGTAGCTAAACGTAGTGTCGTTCACACTACAGACGTGTACAGAAATGCAGATAATGAGCGCTGTCGCCTGACGTCTGTGAGCGTGGGAACCACGCTCACAGACGTCAGGCGACAGCGCTCATGTAGTTAAAATGGCGACAAGACTCAGTGTCGCCATCTTAACTACTTAAAAATTACTCGACGCATTGCTTCTACGCTACTAAAGTCACTCTTTCAACTCCTGTGTTCTTTTTGGATGGGGTAGGGGTGGGGGGCGTCTTTTGTGTTACTCGTACACTGACCGCCTGATCGGCTCCTTTAAAGTCACAAAAACATGCCGCCAACGACACCCCTGAATGTTCCCTAACCTCTCGCTTGCCCAACGCCCTCATATGCTCCCCTTATTTTTTTTTCATGTTCTTTCTTTTTTCTTTCCTCTTGGTGTCCTCCTCCCTCCCCCGTTCTTTTTCTCTCCTTTTATTTATTTTCTTTTCTCCCCGCCTCCCCACTCTCCCGCTCTTGTTCCCTCGTCTTGGAAACCACGCTCACAGACGTCAGGTGACAGCGCTCATTATCTCTGAAGTCTCTCCCTTTATAACCAACCGCCACCGACAACAACCGCACGTGACGTCACTGCACTAACCCTTTAAATCTATCATGCCGAGGATGAGGCCGCCTTTGACGAAGATAGGCCCTCCTATCGAAACATTGGCCAGCCTTTCTGAGGCACCTTAACCCTGTTTACAAACTTTATACCACAGTGTGCTATTCCATCTGTCAGCCCCTTTCTTGATTTTGGACTTCTAAGAAGGTTTAATGTTCCTGTATATGCTCCCGCAGAGAGCAGGGTTGCGCATAACTTTTCCGGCGCCGCTCGCAGCGCTATTCGCTGAGGGCTGTCACATGGGGCAAAATGACGTCAAAATGTTCAACTGAACCGCTGCGAAGCCAACTTTACGGGCGCGACGCAGACTCGTCGTTTGCAACCAGAGGACCGTGGAGTGTGCGTTGCATTCGTCGGCTCCGGGTCGCAGGCACGGTATTCGACGACAGTAAGTCAAGGACCTTGGTGAAGAGATACGAAACACATCCTATGACACTTGTATACCAGTATGACGGGGTGCAGCGCACCAAACTGCACAAACCGCATGGAAGGTGGCAATTGAAAGCTTTTCACGCGGTGCCGTGCGGACGGACAGACGCGCCGGCGACTGGTATGGCTGCGTATGGGCCACGGAGTGGTATGGGCCGAGACCGGCCGCCTCCGAAAGAGAAGGATATGCGAGGTGCGTTCGCCTTGTTTACACGAAAACAACATTTATCTCGAGGAGCACCCCTGTTAACGCTAGCTGGGATGCGTACGCCTAGCGCGAAAGGTTGTTCACTTGTACGGTTTGAATGAACGACACGTCTGCGTCGCGCTGCACATATATACGCCTAGAATGTTAGTTTACGAACTCTCCCAATTTGCTGTGTTTCTTGTACGATTTTCTGACTATGCGGGTCTAGAACAGTGTATTCAAAAAAGTAAATACTAGCAGATACAATTTGCTCGTTGCACCCTGCTTTTCCTCCCTCTGTTTATTTTATCTTTTGTCGGCGTTCTGATTTTTTCATGTAACGTTGATTGATGTCTCTTGCTAATTGGTTCGTAGTAAGCAAAAATCTCGCGCGATCCCGCTTACGAGGCAGCTGTAATAGCTTCAGAATTTACCACCCACAATATCTTCCTTATTTGATCGGCCTTAGTCGACGTGACTAATATAAAATTCTGCCTGTATATGTTTAGTAAGCACTGTGTTATAGTAGGTTGACCTGAGTAGTATGAAGAGATTAAGAAAAATGTGTTGTCATATTACAGTCTGCAATGTGTGAATCATTGCTTTTCAAGCTTACCATCTTGATGTGATTAGTGCAGTAAAAGTAACATAACCTTTCCAGTTGCTTTACCAAGGCTCCAAGAACCAGCACTCTTGCCCTGAATCTTTTCCCACTTGCATCTTTGCTGCTGCGAAGCAGCTGTTTAGTCTGTGGTATGAATGAATCGTGAAAATAAGCTTTGCAAGAGATGTGCGCATATGAATATTTGAAATGCCTTTAAACCTAGAGGTGTCTGCACGGCATATACGAAAACGTGCAGCTGCTGCAGGTGAACGACGGTTAGCGATCAATGACACTCTGTTAACGATCACGGACAGAACTGCAGGCACGATAGTCATCTTGGCGACAATCATTTATCGGCTGGTTTCGGCAGCCGAAATGCGCTCACATAATTGTCCACCACACTGTGTGAAGCTCCTGCCGCGGCGAGAAAACTTCATATGCATGCCGGAAAACATTAAACCACTTTTTGTTGCAAAGTACTGCGCGTTTTCACACGAACTTTTGAGCTGTTCGAGCCACGAACGTAGTCAAGATTTTATTTAAGGGGATCGAGGAGAGTCCTGCCCCCTATTTGTACGTTCGTGCATATGCTTATGTGCATATATATCTCTATACAAACTAAACATTTCGGCAGGCTGGAACCCTGCTTTCCTTCGGTTACGCCAATGGTTCGAGCGTCGCCTGCATTAAAAAGTGTCATCTTGCTCAGCGCTTGCTAACAATTGTCGCATTTACAGCGGCTTACCAAATACTACTCGAGTGGGGGGGGGGCAAACCGCGAACGATCTTCTCTCTTTCTCTCTCTCTCACACACACACACACACACACATATATATTTCGAATGACTATTAAAATAAGTGAAATAGCCTGGAAATACTTCAGCCAGTCATACTTGTATTTAACAGACAGACCTATTTATCGATCACACGCGGTGAACCACGGCGCCCGAAAAATTATTTGAATTTGTGTTTATTTCTTGCAACTGCATAAAATGACAAGATCATGCAGGAACAAAAGGAGGTGAGTGCCTGACAGGTCCCTGATCCCGCCCAGTAGCAGCAGTACAACGCACATAAATAATTCAAAGTTTCTACAAACACTTTTAATAATTAAACAATAGTACTTGTTGGTTAAGTCTACAGCGTAAATGTATCGCTAATTTAGGTAATAGTATGTGTCGAGGTTATACGCAACGAAGTACAATCAACATAAATTAGTTACAATTGATGTTCACAAGAAAATAATTGACTCGCTATTCCGGCACTGCGAAAGTGGATGACCAGCGAAGCTGTTGAAAATCACCACTACAACTGCTGAGTAGTTTATGCAATGATTTATTGCTTTAGAGTAGTGATAGTAATGATAATTTAAAGTAATGGTAATTTAGAGTAATGGGAGTAATGGTAATTTTTACAGCACGCCGTATTGCCGTTCGTATTGCCGTTTTCCCCTCTGCCGTTCCCCGTATTGACGCTGCTCCTCGGGAGTCGTAACTATGCGTTGCCTACCCGCAACTGTGCTGTAACAACAATGAAAGAAGTTGCTAGGCTGGTTCTTTTATATGCAAAAGGCTAGTGACATCACCCCTATGTCGCGAGCTGCGCTCGCAGCGGCCGCTTGCACAACAGTAATCTTTACTGTGAAGCGTATGTGGGGAGCTCGATCTACGTACTTCACATTATCAGGAGCGCCTTATCATCAATTATATGGTTCGGATGCTTGTTTCGTGATTGTTCATTATTGAAACGAATGCCGTTATGTATGTTGTATCATCATCATCACCATCATCATCATCATCAGCCTGATTACGCCCACTGCAGGGCAAAGGCCTCTCCCATACTTCTCCAACTACCCCGGTCATGTACTAATTGTGGCCATGTTGTCCCTGCAAACTTCTTATTAATCTCATCCGCCCACCTGACTTTCTGCCACCCCTTGCTACGCTTACCTTCCCTTGGAATCCAGTCCGTAACCTTTAATGACCATCGGTTATCTTCCCTCCTCATTACATGCCCGGCCCATGCCCATTTCTTTTTCTTGATTTCAACTAAGATGTCACTAACTCGCGTTTGTTAATTCCCTCACCCAATCTGCTCTTTTCTTATCCCTTAACGTTACACCCATCATTCTTCTTTCCATAACTCGTTGCGTCATCCTCAATTTAAGTAGAACCCTTTTCGTAGGTCTCCACGTTTTTGCGCCGTACATGAGTACTGGTAAGACACAGCTGTTATACACTTTTCTCTTGAGGGATAATGGCAACCTACTGTTCATGATCTGAGAATGTGCATAACGCACCCCAGCCTATTCTTATTCTTCTGATTATTTCAGCCTCATGATCCGGATCCGCGGTCACTACCTGTCCTAAGTAGATGTATTCCCTTACCACTTCCAGTACCTCGCTACCTATCGTAAACTGCTGTTCTCTTCCGAGACTGTTGAACATTACTTCAGTTTTCTGCACATTAATTTTTAGACCCACCCTTCTGCTTTGCCTTTCCAGGTCAGTCAATTGGTCCCCTGAGTTACTAAGCAAGGCAATATCATCAGCGAATCGCAAGTTACTAAGGTATTCTCCATTAACTTTTATCCCCAATTCTTCCCAATACAGGTCTCTGAATACCTCCTGTAAACACGCTGTGAATAGCATTGGAGAGATCATACCTCCCTGCTTGACGCCTTTCTTTATTGGGCTTTTGTTGCTTTCTTTATGGAGGACTATACGGTGGCTGTGGAGCCGCTATAGATATATTTCAGTATCTTTACATACGGCTCGTCTACACCCTGATTCCGTAATGCCTCCATGACTGCTGAGGTGTCGATTGAATCAAACGCTTTCTCGTAATCAATGAAAGCTCTATATAAGGGTTGGTTATATTCCGCACATTTCTCTATCACCTGATTGATAGTGTGAATATGGTCTATTGTTGATTAGCCTTTGCGGAATCCTGCCTGGTCCTTTGGGTGACGGAAGTCTAAGGTGTTCCTGATTCTATTTGCAATTACCTTAGTAAATACTTTGTAGGCTGATCGGTCTATAATTTTTCAAGCCTTTGGCGTCCCCTTTCTTATGAATTAGGATTATGTTAGCGTTTCTCCAAGATTCCGGTACGCTCGAAGTCATGAGGCATTGCGTATACAGGGTGGCCAGTTTCTCTAGAACAATCTGCCCACCATCCTTCAACAAATCTGCTGTTACCTGATCCTCCCCAGCTGCCTTCCCCCTTTGCATAGCTCCCAAGCCTTTCTTTACTTCTTCTGGCGTTACCTGTGCGATTTCGAATTCCTCTAGGCTATTCTCTCTTCCACTATCGTCGTGGGTGCCACTGGTACTGTATAAATCTCTATAGAACTCCTCAGCCACTTGAACTATCTCATCCATATTAGTAACGATATTGCCGGCTTTGTCTCTTATCGCACACATCTGATTCTTGCCTATTCCTAGTTTCTTCTTCACTGTTTTTAGGCTTCCTCCGTTCCTGAGAGCCTGTTCAATTCTATCCATATTATAGTTCCTGATGTCCGCAGTCTTAGGCTTGTTGATTAACTTGGAAAGTTCTGCCAGTTCTATTCTAGCTGTAGGGTTAGAGGCTTTCATACATTGGCGTTTCTTGATCAGATCTTTCGTCTCCTGCGATAGCTTACTGGTATCCTGTCTAACGGAGTTACCAACGACTTCTATTGCACACTCCTTAATGTTGCCCACAAGATTGTCGTTCATTGCTTCAACACTAAGGTCCTCTTCCTGAGTTAAAGCTGAATACCTGTTCTGTAGCTTGATCTGGAATTCCTCTATTTTCCCTCTTACCGCTAAGTCATTAATCGGCTTCTTATGTACCAGTTTCTTCCGTTCCCTCCTCAGGTCTAGGCTAATTTGAGTTCTTACCATCGTATGGTCACTGCAGCGCACCTTGCTGAGCACGTCCACATCTTGTATGATGCCAGGATTAGCGCAGAGTATGAAGTCTATTTCATTTCTAGTCTTGCCGTTCTGGCTCCTCCACGTCCACTTTCGGCTATCCCGCTTGCGGAAGAAGGTATTCATTATCCGCATATTATTCTGTTCCGCAAACTCTACTAATAACTATCCCCTGCTATTCCTAGTGTCTATGCCATATTCCCCTACTGCCTTGTCTCCAGCCTGCTCCTTGTTTACTTTGGCATTGAAGTCGCCCATAGTACAGCGTATTTTGTTTTCACTCTAGCCACCGCCGATTCCATGTCTTCATAGAAGCTTTCGACTTCCTGGTCATCATGACTGGAGTGTAGCGGTGGCGTAGAGGTAAAACACTCGCCTCGCGTGCAAAAAAGGTCCGTGGTTCGAATCCCGGTGCCGCGCAATTTTTCACCAGTATGTTGTATGCCTGATTCCAAAGAATGTATACACTTTTCGCTTCACCTTGCCGAGTGCTTGAAGCCTGCTTCACCTCCTCCGAGGGTCGGCCCGGTACATTGCACTATCAGGGATTGGCCTACGTTTTTGCCCACGGATGATGACACGAAAAATGCCGACCAACTAGAGGCTAGTAGCTCCGTTGTGAGAAAGACCGCAGATGTGTGCCATCTTGGAGAGTTACAAACCCATTTCCAGCGAAGCTGTTTCTTTCGAACAGTTGCAATAAGTTTCAGTTTTTTGTAATTATATGTCGCATACTTTGAAAGGTTGCCTGTATACACGTGACTTCTGCTTGAAAACTTGCCCGCATGTAATGATTTGGAGCACTTCTTAATACGAATTTGAAATAACAAACAGTAATTCATCAATACACATGTTACTTCACCAAAACGTTTACGATGGTATCCTCCCTCCTTGCCCCCTCCCCCCCCCCGCTTCACTCATTTGCCGCTAGATTTGATACCTATTGAGTTCACAATTCTTCCAGGGCAACGGGATAATTTTTTTGTTCGCAAAACACATTCATATCGCTTGCATGCGTAATTTACTGCAAATGTCATAATTAGTCCCCTGTGTTTGAAGTTTACCTACCATATTGGCCATAACTCGCCCTTTATTTTCGCCAAATATAAACGAAATTTCTTGTTCAGTTCACCCAGGGCGTTGCCGAAACCCGGTTGGAACGTGTAATGACGCCTGAAAATAGGGAAAAGAAGATGACGGCTGAGTAATTATAAGCAACATTTCTAACCGGACCAGGAACCCAAAAATATTGTCGCCCATATCAGCTATCACGCCCCCTCCCCCTCCCCTTTCCACAAAATATAAGCCTGTTATATAACTGTACATGGCTATGTCGGGACACTGAGAAGCATAGCTGATAGTGGCCACATCACACACTCTAGCACTTGAATAGGATTTTTTTTCTTTCACGAAAGCTGTGTTTTATACAATCGCATTGAACTTAGCACATAGTTTCCATAGTGTACCACCAATTTTCGATACGTTTGGTCTTGGCGGCTTTTATATCCTGGGCAGCAGGATAAATTCTTCCCCGTTAGTTAGACATGCTCAAACACTCTAGAATGCTTGCATACATAATTTATTGCGAAAGCCCTAATCACCCATCTATTTTGAACCTCACCTACACATCACTCATTAGTTTGTCCTTACAGTCACCAAACATAACGAAGTTGCCTCCTTTAATTAGTTCAATGAGGACACCAGGCAAAACTAATATATCACGCCTGAAAAAGTAGGAAGAAAATAGATGAGGGTTCGGTAATTATTCGTTAACGCTTTTTAATAAGCCAGAAACGTTAAAACTACGGGACACATTGCAGGAAAAATTATGCCTATTCCTTCAAAGTGTAACGTATCTGAAACGCTAAGTTTTCTTGGGACATTGGAAGCCTAACTAATACTTTCCAACACTTGCTTACAATGTTTTAACGCTGTATTTGATCAGCACGGATTTACCACCGCACATAAACATGGCGTATTTCCCCCCTTGTATTCGCAAAATTTGAACTCAGTTGAAGTTGTAATCATGCCAGCGCAACCTGTCTAAGTCCCACACCGCTCGTAAAACAGATCAATAATGCTATGGACCACTTGCATACGTATTCTACAGGAAAATGCACATTTAACCCACCAATTTGGAACTTTGCCTATACACATTGACCATACCATGCCCCTAATTTTCCGTATATAGAAACAAGGTGCCTTGTTTAGCTCACCGATGACGCCGGAGAAACAAACTACGAATCACGTAGTATGCACGAAAATACATGGAAAGACGAGAAAAGCTAGCGCTGGTGCCGTTTACGTATTGCGGCGTTGCCTAGTCTATATTGTGCTTATGGGTGCAACAATCGAGGAGGCTTGGGGAAAAGACTTCGTTATTCCATCCGCAAGAAGCAACGAGGCTCGCCGAAAGATATGGCTGCAGAGGATCGGCCGGGCAAACTTTGAAAATGCGCGGGACCTGCTCCTTTGTGAGAAAAGTGGCCGTTCATCAAAAGTCACTTGTATTTTTTCTGACGATTTGGTGAGAAGTGTGAGCGTCTGCAGCCTTTCTTCGCACTTAAGGATCTCCAGGGCACCAAAGGGCTAGCGGGGGGATCAAAGCTGGAAACAGGGCGACACGTGGGTTGGGCCCGCGGAGGCCGAAGCGTGCCAGAGTGTGTTTGCATAAAAAATTTGCTGTCCGCAAGAGCGGACAGCCGATCTTATACACGCCTGGTACGCGCAGGCTTCGGCGAGCCCCAACCCATGCACAAGTCACGGTTGTAGCTTTTCCATGGTGTCCCCGTTGCCGCTTTGGTTCCCTGAAGGCGCCACCAATAATGCGAAAAAATGACACGTTGGTGCAATTAGTGAAAAACACAATTGAATAAATATAATAACATCCAGCTGCCAAATTGTAATGCTAAGTTCAGCACTACTGTGCCCCGCGACTACTGCAACACCAGTCAGAACTTTGCCTCTGAAGGTACGTTGGACAGATTTTCTAGAGCCTGCGGCACTGGTACTGGGTCAGTCATCGTCACCGGCGGCCTTTTAGCCACTTGCGTTCAACCGCGGTTGCTAAAGCGCTCTGCCTTCTAGATTTTTAATATATGCGGCCCGGGCTCCACTACGGTTCTTACAGTTTACTACTCCCACAGAAGCATCTGTGATCTTATACAAGGTAATACTTCACCGTAACAAGCGAGAAAGCTACAATCCGCCACGACTTAGCCCGCTGCTTCACCTCTTTACTGCACCTGCAGCCAGCGTCCGACCATAGAATAAAGAACGGTCCGACCGTAAAGAAACTCGACTCCACTCCGCAATGCCGGCACACCAATGGACACACGTTTACAACACGCGCTAAGAAACCTCCTCTGTAGTACCTAGGCAGGGTCATATATTTAAGGAGCAAAGGCCCCCAGATTTTCTCCCTCGAGCCCGCTCTTTCTCGCGCCTTCGCACAAACGACTGGCGATCCCTCAAATGAACGTCTCGTCACAGTAACGGCTTGTGTGCGCCATATCTGTGCGCATAATAAATTAGTACGCAGACATTCGCTAAACGCAGCCGAACTTATATTGGGTTCAAAAATGTCTTGCAACTCTAAGCTGCTTGAAACATTTTTAACACTAGGTTGGGTAAAAGAAACTTCTAAGGAAGGGGCGCGCAATGACCCAGACCATTTTAAACATTCGCAGTTGATAAAATTGTTATGGTCACGCACACGGCGGGCTGACATATCAACAGTTCTTCGAAATTATTTGTGAAATGTCACGGCGTATGTTCCCCCCCCCCCACCCCCTTTCCATGCCTTGTATCATTTCTCAAAAAGTTCTGCCATACCAAATCTTAGCTTATTCATCTTATGATCACTTCACCGAAGACCAATTTGAAAGCGAAATCCTTCGGAATTACGGCATCAAGAAATTATGGCCTGATGCATTACCAAGCCTTCTTGTAGTACGCGAGCAAACGCGCCTTTGACAGATTTTAAAAGTAGTACACAACCATCGGTTCTTATAAAGCTTAGACCCACGCCTGTGTTTTAAAAAGTAAAAGGTAAATATCCACATACAAAGCATATGTTGTTCCAATTTCTCTTGGCGGCGTTGAAATTCAAATGAAGCTGATCAAAAGGCGCCATTAGAGAAAAAACACTCCGTTAGCTCGCTTGAGCACCACCTCCACCGTTGACACCGCAATCGAAGTGATCGCAGTGGAAGGAGCTTCGATAAAGCAGTGCAACATGGATACCGGCAGTTATTGGAATGACTAATTTATTAACCTCTCCTGTCATAAATGCAACAACCAAATCCTTCAGGCCCGCAGTGTACTGCGCGCCAACAGTGGGGTGAACGTTGTGAGCGTCTGCTAGCTGTACCTGGCCGAGGAGCCGGCCACCACCGTCGGTGCCCAGGAGGAGCCGAGAGAAGGAGCGCCGGCATAGGAGGAGGAGATGTCGTTAATTTTAGGTCATTTAGGGGTTTTAAGCCATAGTTGGGTGCCACGATGTAGCGCGGCAGCGCGCTACATCGAGGCTCCCTATGCCATATAGAAAAATGGTGGTGTCGTGGAACCGCTGCCGAATCAAAGTAGTCAGAGCTCTCAGCACTACCATCGTGCACATGACAATGTTGCATGTGTTTTCACCAGAAAGCAGCTCATTTAACGTAAACTTGTGGCACTCCAACGCTGCAGACACGCCCCACAGAATAACCAGCGTCTATTCAAATTCGTCACGCACGAAGTATTTCTGAAAGTGTTCGCACCGATGAACAATATGGCCTAGTTCCACTAATCTAGTACATAATTGTTTCACGATACGCCTCATTGCTGCATACAGCAGATTTCTGAAGGTTGTGGTAGAAGTCTCTTGCCAGACTTTGGGGTAACACATTGATTCCAGCGCGCAGGTTACGCAGAAACCCTAGGGTATTATCTGGAGCTGGGAGAGTGCGTGCGTGTTATGCCCCTGGTCTGGTCTGGTCGCTTTATCCTGAACCAATGCCTGAACCATGACCTAGTGAACTCCAGACCTGCACAGATGTCCCTTGCCCAGCATGCCTGGTCTAGTTCAACTGTTTTGCCACTAGGGACAGAACACACGGGTAGAGTGGTACTAGTACTAGAACACACGGGTAGAGTGGTACTGGTACTAGTACTAGCTGTTCGCTGTTGTCTGCTTCCACGATCTGTTCCAACGCTCATGCTGCCATTTCGGCAGGCACAAGCACTTGTATTGGTGTTGGAATGCATCATGTAACCGTGCAAACGACAATGGATGAGGAAGGAAACACACTGGACAGGCGCGGATTCCAATATCCAATATCGACCACCAACTAGCCCGCCTCTCCATGTTAAATTGTGTTGGTGGTAAATCAATAAATTAGCAAATCTAAAAAGAAAGCAAGATTTGCAAATGTTTTGTGTTTGAATATAGTGAAATAAGAGAAGGAGTGCTGCAAGAAAGCTAAACAACGACCACTGTGGCAGCTGCAATGCGAGACAGCATAAATTTCCCTTTCCTAGACTCCGTAAGAGACTGAAAAAATTTTTTTCAAAAGATTCGTAGGATAATTTAGCTTCTTGAGTTGATTACAGTGTTGATTACAGATTAATGATCAGAGATGACATCAGGATTTAGTGCTGTATGCTGTAGTGAAAGGCAGAGATTCTGGTAAAAGTATTCACAAGTAATTCCTGCGCCTGATGTGTGAAAGAAATTGACCCGGTCTATTTCAAGGAAAGGTGAGCATAGCTTGTTTTTAATATTGTCGGATGTGTAGATGAGTAGAAAGCTTGCGAAAGTGATCCCAGTGGCTTTAAAATGTGCTGCACTGCAGGCTTTGTATCGCGGAACTCTTTTCAAACTGTAAAGCTAGCTTTTCTGCGTGGTACGGCAGCAGCATAATGGTGGTGCAAAAGACGCATATGCAGTGAAGCTGTATGCGCAATTCTCTTTTTGAACTCACGACACATTCACGGACAACATTTAAGAGTTATAATGAGTGGTAATCGTAGACCGTTACGCTGGTTTCCAGTTTCTAAAGAGCGCAAAAGCGAACTTTACAATATACATTGAAACTGTTGTCAACTTTACAAACTCTATAAACAATGTGGCTTAATGTGCAAGATCTTTGCGGTTCGATACTGCATGAAAAAGGCAATAGGAGTGGCTATTTAATGCTATTGTAGAGAGCAGTGGAATACATATACCAACATTTTAATGCGACAGCGCCAAGGGCCCCATGTCGCAGAAAATCTGGTGTCGGCGCACAGCGTCGGACATAGTTGAGGCAAAAAGATTTTCGAACCACCCATAGTCATGCCCTGCATGTGGCGCAAGGAAGTTACTGAACTAATTTAATTTCTCAAGCTAAAATATGTTGAAAAATCGTAAAGTATGACTTACACACAACCTACAGGCATGACAGCGTCGAATTGTAATTTGACTATACGAGAAAACATAATTCTGCTACGTGAAAACTCAAAGAAACCACTTTTCCAGCGTTTCTACTATTCATAGACCGAATTCAAATGGCGACCACGGAGTCCGCCATTTGCGTGCGCGGGCGCGCATGTATCTTTGAGGCCAAGGAGCAGTGCGCCCTGTTCCTTGCAATACCTCCAGATGGAGCGCGCCTCCATTATATCGCAGCCCACGGAAGAAGCCGCGTTTCTACCAGAAAGCCCGCCTTCATGCATAGTGTTTGCAGCCAGCGTTCCTGGGTAAACATTACGGTTAGATATGCTCCAGTTGCTGGGATGCGTGAGAAGCGCCCAGGGATGCTTTAATGCTATCTCATTCCACTCCAAATTTTTTCCAGATTCGAGCAGTCAACCTTTGGAGCCAAGTGACCGATCAAAGCCTTGTGACATCACTGTCAGTGTGTTTGCAAAAATTATCAACTATGCGACCAGTTCATCACAGCACAACAGCTGCCATTGCAATTACAATGCCACACCAGTCAATGGTAGAGTAACAGACGAACAGATTATAAAAGCGACACCAACGGCCAACGGTTGGATGAGAGTGGGCGCAACTGGCTCCCATAGAATCTGGATATCTGTGCAGGTCTGGAGTTCCAGTAGGTCATGCCCCGGACTACTGTGGTTTGCACTATTTACGGGAAGGGCCCATCATGCAAGAGCTGCCAGCCCTGGCAAGGTTGGGGCAAACTTCTCATCTCTATTGCACACTGTTTCCTCGTAAGATATGCTGTTCCTGTATCGCCCCCAAGGACTGCAAAATTGACAGGCACGACAACTTGGTTATACTTGAAATGCTGTCCTACAACCTGTTCATGCTGATGTAGGCATGGAGAGGCCATCAGTACCATGGCAGAGTCTGCACAGTTGGTAGGTTTCAAAGCTTAATCTGCCATCACTTCAGTCAACATGTCAACAGCTGGGCTCTAAATTCGCTGAAAGTGAGTCTTCACTTTTTCTCTAAAAATGTCAGTTGGCCTTTGAATCTGGCTCTTGATTTAGCTTCAGAGAAGTACATTTGGTACTTTACTTGCTGCATAATGATAGGAGTAAACTGCGACTTAAAGAGAAACAGTGCCGCTTATAAAGTCTGTAAGTACTTGTGATAGTATTATGGTGGGAAAATGAAAGAAGGCTATATGAACAGCACTTTGCAAGTTTCTTTTGCATGGAGTGGTTAACAGGCAGTGACAGTTTGTTATAAAAGTCAGTGAAGGGAACAGACAGGGCATGAGCAGTGTTCTATGCCAGTCGCACAGCACCTGTGCTTTCTAGTAGCTGGAGCAGGAGATAAATCGGAGCATCACATTGATCTATGTTTTAGCAGCCGTATAAATTGCAGTAAAGATTCGCTTACTAACTAAGCATCCATGGTGTTAAGCGCACACAGGCAAACATGATCAGGTCCCACTCGATGACTGTGAGCACTCACTGTCACAATGCTGTGGTGCTGAAAAGTGCTAGCAGCAGAGAGCTTCGTTCTGCCGCTTGCTTGACCGCACTTTTGAACCTTTGATTTTGCGACCTGCAACACTATGTGCACGGGAATGCAGCATGTGAAGCTACCCACCATCTTGGCTCGCCTTGAGTTTTGTACTTGCCGCAGTTTACCTCCAATACATTGTGTGCTAGCTGCATATATGCACTACGCTGAGCGGGCAGCCAAGCACAGCCATGGCCAGATTAGAGAAGGAAACATGTACTCTCCTGCCGTGGCACATGCTTGATCATGTGACCTCCAGCATTAGAAGTTAAATGCTACCCAGTGGGTTCACAACTTTTATTTCGGTTAGGTATTCCCTAATACCATCAGCCTTCTTAGCAGCTTGTGCTTTACCAACTTCCTGTCAAATGCATGGTTCCGGAAGTTTTTACTTAAGGTATCTGCATTGCTTTGAGTTTTGGAATATGAATAAAATAGTCCTTGTGATTTGATATATTTAATTTCATTTAGCCGAGCATTGGATGCAGCATAGTTGCAAGATTTTGTAAAAGTAAATTCTCAGGCTAGCGATGATTTCTTAGTGACAGCTTTAAATGCGTGATGTTTGCTGTTGAGTCATCTCAGCCAGGGACAGCCATTCCTGCAGCTCTTGTTCAAATAGATAGTGCACTTTGTACTGTTAGATGTACACTTCATGCACAGGGCAAGTTGATGCTGAGCAAGCACTCGGAGACAGCAAATTCTTTTGGAAGCTGTACTGATGTAACAAAATGTAGTTTAGGCTGCTGCTGTAACTTAGCAGCTTCAGGGACAGCAAGAAGGGTCCAGCATCTTAGACAAAAATGCCTACTTCAAACAATGTTTCTTCACATGACAAGGGGGACAATATTATCTCACTTTTTCTTCTGAGAAAGCTTTTTAATTCAATAAAATACAGTCCATATCCTCTTGGCACAAAGAGATGACCAGCATATGAATGTGACAAAAGCACACACAAATATGCAGTTCATTGTCTTGGCACATCCATGCTGGTTAGAAAGGCCATTACACGCAACACATTAGTGTTCTTCGAGCAGGGCTCTGGGCCGAAGGGAAGTGCTTGCAGTGATGGAGCCGGTGACCAAAGGGGCTCGCTGGAGCAGTGTGCCTTGACCACGTAGTACCACACAGTGTCTGCACTGCTCTTTGCCAAGTTCTGGGTGCATTCAATGGCAGCCTGGATGTAACCATTGTAGATTAAATGCATCAGTTAACCAGAACTCTCAGGAGCTTATGACTATAGTAACAGGAGACCCAGCATGAGAAAAAATTTAATGAATACCTTTGGCTGGAGAAATGAAGGGAAGCATCTCTTCAGAGTCACATTTGAGCAGATGCACAATGTGCCAACTTGTAATACTGACTCGTGATTCTGTTGGCCAGCTACCACTAACTGTTTTGTTATGTCTCTGCTTTTGCACTCAGGGGGCTATGTCTACTGCGAACCATCCTTTCCTGTCAGCTTAGATGTGCACTGCCACTTTCTTCAAGCTCAAGCAATAGGAGGGCCACAGTGGGGATAGTATATACAGTGCAATATGCAATCACTTAATCTTTGCCAAATAGCAACCCTACTGACATTACAGACTGGGTAATGTCATCTTTAACCACAATGCCCTTTGCACTTACTTACTGGTTGTAGCTGAACCTTCTCGTCCTGAGTTGTTTAGTAGGATCTCCTGAATTCCTGCTCTGCATAACACAAGCTTTTCACTGGCCTATCACTGGCAGACAATTCGACTCATGAACAACTAAACAGCACATTGTTCAGCTGCCACCTAACTTTACCCTTCAACATCGTCCTACTATTGGTTGACTACCCTCCATAGGAGTACACCCAAGATGTTTTCAGCTGATCTGAACTGGTTTGCCAGACCAGTCATGCTTGGCTCAATGAGTCACCCAACACTCAACGCATTAGCCTATCTGAAAAACTCCTGCTACAGTACACAGGGCCCTACATGCTTCTGCGCCAACTTAGTGACTGCGAGACCACCAATATCCACATTTCTTGACTAAAGCCAGACTACCTTGCACACTTATCACTGTCTTTGCCAAGACAGCATTTTGATCGTTGAAGGCCATGTTAGGAGGTGATCAGCACTGTGGCAAACACTCAGGCACCAGAAAGCAGGCAGTGCCCATGCCTGGCTTGACAGCCATTATGCCTGTATACTGTGCAACATAATTGCTAATAACCTCTGATTTACTTGTTCATGTAATAAAGCTACATATTTTTGCTCCCAACATTAAAGATTGCTGCAACCAGCACACTTTTGTGTAGAGAGTGTCACAACAGTTGAGTTCAGTGCCATTATTATTAAAGGGGACACTAATGAGAAAAATGATTTCTTCCAAAATACCAAAAACACCACTCCTACCACAAGAATATGCTTGGTAAGCCAGAAAAAGCGCAATAACAAAAGGTAAGAAGGGTGGGGGAGAGGGTGACACCCCCTTGAAATTTGTGCACCAACTCACCATGACATCAAGGATTTTAACGACAGCTTTTTCAAATAAGCATAGTGCAATAAGTGCAATATTGGCAATTCAAGTTTACCCTCTGCCCCCCACAAACATGCTCATCTGATGACAGAACTATTCAGTAGGCTTGATAAAAGTTAGAGCACCGGCACTGTACATTAATTTCTTCTATTCTTCTTTTTCTTTTTTTTTCTGTTCACATGTATTATGCTATCTGAAAACACAACTTAAAGACTGAAACTCTGTTACCTCAGAACCAAATCACCATTGTTAGTGAGTCTGCCTCAATATTCCTTGCAGAAGAGTCTGTTAGTATCAACTTTGCGTCTTCATACCATGAAAGCATTATAAATATTTGCTATGATTGTCCTCATGAAGTGCACAATAAATTTTGCTTTTTATTTTGTCCATTCACACCTTTTTAGAGTACAACAAGGTACTTATTAAGAGTAGAACAAGTTTTGTTCAATAAAAGTGCAAGAATAGAACTGTTCTGATTATAATTTTTTTTTATTCTGGGGTACTATGTGCCGAAACCACAATTTGATTATGAGACGTGCCATGGTGGGGACTCCGGATTAATTTTGGCCACCAGGGGACCTTTAATGTGGCCACAATGCACGGGACATGGGGCATTTTTGCATTTCGCCCCCGTCAAAATGCGGCTGCTGTGGCCGGGAATTGACGTCTCGACCTCGTGCTTCGCAGCGCAACACCATAGCCGCTAAGCCACTGCAGCAGCTGTACTGATTATAATGAACTTCATTATATTGCAGTTAAAGAAGAGCCAAAGCTGCATGCAGCTAGTTTATCTGGCTTCTACTGTATGACACTGTTAATACAGAATGAAGCAGTAATACCTCTACAGTAAAGAGAAATATGTCAGCCGGATGCTTCAGGTTTCGCATTAAATTACTCTGAATGATTACTAGGGATAGGACAGAAGGAAAGCAGAAAATTTATATGACATTTGTCACTTCAAATAAACAAGAAATAGAAAGTTCAACTAGTGGCGAGACTAACCTCTTGCAACTTGGGTGGTTGTGAGAGCTCCAGGTAAGGCACTACAGCTGATGCCAAGAGGGCAATGCCTTGTTCATGAACTTCGAGCTGAAATATGTTAACTAGTCATGTTTTTGAGGTCTAAATACACATACTCAGAAACAGAAACTGCCAAAACAGAAAAGCATCCTGGCAAATGTTTGAGTTACCATAATGAATACTGCATGCTCGCATAAGGCAGGTTAAGAAAGTCTCATGCTGTGAATTTAGTAATTTACTTCACAGTCCTTTATTGCAGTTTCCAAAAATACAGGGACCTGCATATTTCACTTAACATCTTAGAAAAAAGAATTTGCACTTACTGCTGCACTGTTATTGGTCTAATTTTGCAGAAAAATCGAATTTTTGGGTCTAGGTCGTTCAGTGTGACACTTGGTACAGTTACTTGCTTGGTTTTCAAGAAAAAAAAAAAGCAAAGCTGCCCTTGTTTATGGGGATGGTGGCACTAGCATAAGCTTGTGTTGCTGCCTTTCAGCAGCTGCAGAAAGCAGCCATTCAGGTTGGGTTGCTGCTTGTTCCAGAGGAGCGGACAACACGTGGCAACCCTCCCTGAAAGGCTGCTTTGTGCAGCTGCCAGCAGCTGCCGACACAAGTTTATGCTAGCACCGTCTAGGCGCTAGCATAGCTTGTACCCCATAAATGAAGGCAACATGGAATTTTTTTCTTGGAAACCAGGCAAGTAACTGCGCGAGGTGTTATATTGAATGATGCAGGTTCCAAAATGTGATTTTTCTGCAAAATTTGAGCAAGAACAGTGCAGCAGTAAATGCAAAGTCTTTTTGCAAAGATTTTGATCAGAACATACACGCCTCTGTACTTAATTTGATTTCGCCAAAAATTTTGGCTGGAGATTGTAATTGTGAAAACATGCAGCTGCTTGAGCATTACAGTAGCACAATAATTTAGCAAGGCTAAAGAATCACAAGGATTAACACAACAGTACAGAGAGCACATCCTGCACACACTCTACTTATTCGATGCAACACGAGAACTCCAAATTAGTAGCACTGTTTTCTCTGCACAAGCGTCTTAGAAGCCATTGCAGTCAGCACTCCTTCCAGTGTACTGCCAGAAGTTTCAAGGCAGCAGAAAGGACAACATGCAATGGTTGTTCAGAAATTCATGCCTATCTCATCCCCTGTTGAAAATGGAGTCTTAACATTTGCACACTGCAGAAGCTATGTTTACTGCAGCTGTGTATAATTTCATGAGTTTCTGGAAGATATTGTAACTACAGTAGTTTGAAAATTTATACTCTCACATAAGCTTTTACAGAATTCCAGAATTCCTTTTGGCAGAGAAGTACAGTGATGTTTATTTTCTATATATTTAACACATTCTGCAGCACCGTAGGGCATTACAGCAGAAGGAGAAATTGCATGCATAAACAGTTTATTGCCACAATAACAATAAAAATGCATGACCAACAAAATTGCTAAGAAAGAGAGGAATGGTAGGTATTCCATAAGTTTATTCAACATCGTCTTGAATAGAAGAAAAACTACAAGTGAATGCAGATAGCAAGAAGAAACACGACAGCTAATCTACAATTTCATGCAACGTGACATGGAACGGCATGGCTTTCACAGTCAATGATGCAGTGGGGTAATTTGTTCCATGCTAAAAAAGTATTCAAAGAAACAATATAAAGTGTATATGGCCTATGCAAGGTCCTGCAAACTGAGAAAAGCATATTCTCACATGAAAGTTCATTTCGTGTGAGATTGTTTAGAGTATAAAACAGAGACAGTTGCAGTTGGAGGGTCTAGTCATAATCAGCACTGCAGGCCAGGTCTGGCAATGACTTTTTATGCAGGCTTCAAGCCGTCATTTACAGATGCCACAGCTGGCACAAAACGATGACAATGAAAAGTTACAGCTCCCCAAGACTAAAAACAGCAACTTGATGAGCATGCTGTTTGTCAATTCCATAGGAGATCATTTAGCACAATCTTGGGTAGTGCACCAGTTATTGAAAAAGGTTGAGGCAGTGAAGGACCAAGTGTGTGGACTGAACACTACCTACAAGGTAGTTGTTCTACATTTTTGCAGCTAGCAAATGAGCCAAGTACTAAGTGCTTATACTTCAGTCATTCTGCACCTATCCAAACAGGGGATTGATGATTATTTACTTGAGCAGCAAATGGACGATGAACAACAGGAATAGGTTCCAAGAGTTGCATTCATAGTCCTTTTGAAAGGAGAGATCACATTCAGCATAAAAGTTTGTCTCTTACCTGGCAGGATATTGGCCCAAGTCCCTTAAGAAGAACAAGCTGGTATTTGAAGGCAGAAGTAATTTCATAGGCCTTTCCTTTGTTTTTACTGCACAAATAGCACAGCAGCCAGTGACTATTTGTTTTGTGAACACACGGTATAACTACTATATTTCAGGTCACCAATGCAAAAAGTAAGCTCATGATTTTTCTTCGTCTTTGCTCCTCTGGCTTCACTGTCTGTTTTCTTCACCTAACAAAAGAATCTAGCCCCTATGATACCCTTAATCTCGCTCATTGCATAGTGGGGGGCCTCTACTTTGGCAGCCTTGAAGCCATCAGGTAGCATATGAGGCTTTTTTGGCCTGCTCCTAAGCTTGCATACTACGTACACGACAACTGCGGTTAAAAGGAGGTTCCACATATGCTGTCATGGCTGTGAGCAGCGCTGGCTAACACTTCCAGGGTAACCTTGTGCACACACACAAACACTCAAGAAAGTGTACAGCAGCATGGATGGCTGCTGCAGTACCTGGCTCAGGCAGTAGCTCCCACCCGAGGCAAGTTGTCTTTGCGTCCTCTTTCAATTCCCTTTTCATTATTTCTACATTTCAATTAAAGATAATTAATTTCCCCTATGCTTTCTTTACCTTCATTCTCTGTTTTCTTTATAAGGTTTATGCTGGTCACTTAAATTTGGCTTTTCTCCTGCCAAACTACTGTTAATGCACAATAGTCGAAATCATGTGAGGATCTTTTCAAAACTGTATTACACGAACAATCAATCCTGATAGCAATAATCTAGCCTTATTATCATTGCTGGAGCAAGCAAATGCTCACATTAAAGTTTAGTTCTCGTCTTAAGCAACCTTTAAAGGCACCACTGAAGTGCTCTGAGATGACCAGTCGAATGTACCATTAACATCAGGGTTGTAATCATGCAGCATGTGTACACTATCTCGCAGACCATCAGCCTTGCCTTGGTCTTGATGGCACATGTGGTGCAAAAAAACATGGCCAGCCATGCTCATGGGAACAAGCTAAATGAAAACATAGGGTCTTCATATACAGTCAAACCTTGATACAACAAAACACGGATAAAACAAATTAACACATATAACAAAGTAAATCTAAAATATTTCTCTGCAACATCAGCATGTAACAAATACAGTGGAACCCTATAGATGGGCTTTTTTAAATGACCCCGGAAAAAGGATCTGGGAAATCTGGAAAACGTACAATCTGAGAAAATGTAACATCCGATAATGCTAGTGGTAGCACTACTGATGACACAAACAGCTGCTCTCACACAAAACCTAATTTGAAGTTGAATATGAAGCCAACAAACAAGTAAAAAAAAAAGTTATGGGGTTTTACATGCCAAAACAACTTTCTCATTGTGAGGCATGCTGTAGTGGGGGACTTCAGAAATTTCGACCAGCTGGGGTTTTTTAACATGCACATAAATCTAAGTACACGGGTGTTCTCGCATTTTGCCCCAATCGAAATGCAGCCACCATGGCACAACAAACAAGTGAAAACCTGTTCGGCGAAGCTCAGTATCGCTGCCTGCCAGTAAAGCTGGATGTTAAACATTAAATATTTGTATAGCAGTCATAGCCATGACTCATACTATTATTCTGAATAGTTCGGTATTCTGAAGCTCGTAGTACTGAAATATTTTTCCGCTGTAACTATAAGCAGTTGGCAGGAGATTTCTGAAAAGTTCATTAATGGTGGTGTTTGTAGTAATGAGGTTTCACTGTACACTTGTTTTTGTTGCCATGTATCCAAGGGCTGTGTGCTTACCTGACTGCATGCTGACTGTGTAGGAATGTTGCAAGCCTTGGCCACACTTCTCGCAGGGTACGTTCACGAATGAAATCACGTGATGTCTCTGCCAAGGAACTAACGACTTCAAATGCCTGCATGTTAAAAAAAATAAGCACCATTCAGCATATTTCCTAACCAGAGTTATGATGACATCATGTATACATGAGATCGACCACCCACCTTTACGCATAGATTCCAATCGTCCTTTTGGAAACGAGCAACAAGGGGCCTCCACAACAAATGCACAACTGGCAAGAGCTCATCTGCAAGAGCAAAAAGATTAACTCTAAGATGATTATGCAACCATGCACTGGGTAATGAAAGTTCTCGAGTCCTTCCTTGTCTTGTCTGATAGCAGAATCTTGAAACCGATGCAGTCTGTTTAAGAACATTAGCAGAAGCGGTTCAAATGTGAAGTGTGACTATCTGTGCGATAGGTTTATAGCATGTGAGATTCACAGAAAAGCTATTGCTACTCTGAGAAATGGCACAGGATTTAGCTACAGTCTCTAGTTATACACTACAGATAATGAAAAATTTGATTGCAAAAATTGTGTGCAGTGGAACAAGCTTCACCTTTGGGAATAAATTATTGCTTATGCACACCATGTGCCAAGCAGCGTTAATTGCTGCAAACCAAAACCATGGTCTCCAAGATTCTACCCTGGAGCAACAATGGTGTATACCCATCTCGGAGGACATGTAGAATCATTGCACCTACTGTTATGCTGCACTCTATAAAGTTGGACTACACTCGGTAAAATAGAATGCTATTACGCTATTTCCTGCCCTGATATGCTAGTAGGAGCTCAGACGTAGCTCAGGATGGTCCCTACATCTATTTTCCATACTTTCAATACTACGAGCTGTAGGATTGAATCACGTGAAGGAGCTGGAAGATGCTGTATGCAATGTGGACCCTGCCTCTTTCCATGACCTGACTGAGCTGTCTTTTTCTTTCATGTCTGCCTGTCATCCGGCCTGAACTATGTACCATGGCGCTTGTTCAAGTCACCTTACCTTCACAGCATGACAGTGGAATGACTGCATGCTTGATGATACTCAGTACAGCTGTTTGAATGAAGATGTTTGAACTTGACTGAAAGTGGGTGCATCTCTTTAGGACCTGAGAAAAGAAGCAAAACAAACGAAACGGTAAAGCCTTTGACTACTTAGAGCCCGAAATGCATTCTCGACTACAGTAACTATGCTAACAATAATCATAACAGTGCCATGCTCAGCACACCTATTTAAATTCTCGCATTCCTGCCACTTTGCAAGCTGAGTCACTTTTTGGTTATGCTTCAACATGGAATAATAATAATAATAATAATAATAATAATAATAATAATAATAATAATAATAATAATAATAATAATGTTTATTTTTTTCTTTTGCATTCTTACTCCCACCCCCATACCACAGGGGGTGGGAGTAAGAGGCAGGGACAAGAGCAATGAGAGACATCGCAAAAGGAATACTGAATGCATGTGTGTTCAAGCTAGAAAGCTCTATGAACACGCTGAAAATGAGTTGAAACATATAAAATAGAAGTGCAAACTGTACAGCTGCAAGCCTCAAGTTACTTTTGATATGTACAGGGTCAAGTGGTGCAGAGTTTGATGTGCAAGATGCCACTTTTTATCATGTTTGCATTTAAATATATAGCTGCTGTGCGAAAGTTCAGCCTTTCAGAATCACACATTTCGTTGGAATTATCTTTTTCATTATAGGAGATTTAACCAGGTATAATCGAAGCAAAAATATTGTCTAAATTTATATTAGAATTAGCACATACAACATATATTCATGGCTTTTTCCTACAGACACAGCCCCATTCCCCGAATTGTGTAAACACGACTGAGCTTGCATGGGCACTAGCATGGCACAAAACATGTCAGCCACGGAGAAAGCCTTAAGCATATTTTTTCAACAATTAGAGAGCAGCTGTATATGGCTAGCCGATTCCTCCGTCTGTCTGTCGCTTGTATGCCGAAAACTCCTCCGGCGCAACTCCATGCGCATGCGCGGAAAAGAAAAGAAGAGAAAGAGAGGCATGCAATTGGCTGCACCAGTAGCGACGTCTTTGCTCTCCGTCACAGCCGCGCACGGGCACAGCAGTTTCTCTCCGGCTCTGAAATGGGTAGGCCACGTTTCATACGTACTCCTGAGGAGCGGGCAGCTTTCGACCAGCAACATCTTGAACAGAACTGGGAACTAGCTCGTCTATGCCGCGCCGAAGAGCAGCTCGTGCACAAGAACAGGCTCATGCAGCCGAGTGCAAGAAGTAACTGCGTACCGAGGATCCGGCAGCCTACCAAGTCGTTGTTTAATGAACCGTCGGGATTGACCCAGTGATAAACACCAGGGCTGCATATTTCGGCTTTGCTGGTCAGCCATCTGTACGGAGTGCTTGGACGATGATTTTTTGAAGATGTTTAATGCCACAGCAATAGTGCTTGCCATTGCAGCATATAACCTGTATAGTAACTCAACCATAGGATGAGAGCAGCCGCTGAGTTTAGCATATCATAGCTGCGAAAACTTGAGGTAGTGGTATTTACTTGAACATCCAAAGCCAAATTTAAACTTTACCGCACGGTGACATCCAGTAGGTGGAGCAATGTGGGCATCGCCTACTCCGCCATAGCATCCACAGTGGAAGCTGTTGGAGGAGCGGAAGCACTGAGAAGGGGATGAAGAGCGATCTTTACTGACCGATCACTCTGCTTCTATAGAATGTATTGAGATACATTTTTGCTGCAAAATATTTGTACAGTAGTATGCTTTAATGTCAAATGTGTTTCTCGACTTTGATAAAAAAAGTGTTGCAGGGCCTCTTTTAACTGACATGTAAAGTCGACCACAGAGGACCATATGTAGTGATTTGTGGTGTGTACGAGTACACAATGAAGTTGCATTCAGATTCACATCATTTAGTAACAACTGTTTGAACCAAGCAGGCCTGCTCATACCTGCACAAGGAGCTTGATGTGTCCAGGCACAGGTGGCTTCTTATCCATTTCCACATCACACAGATCTTCCCTAGGCACCTCAATGCTTTCAAGTTCCTGGTCAGTCAACTCAACATCAGCAGAAATTGTCTTGCATTGATGAAACTCTTTCACAAACTGCACAAACGTCTTCTCTGGGAGCACCCGTGTTGTAACACCGTCCTTCAGTACACCCTGAATAAATAGCAACAGGCCGTAAAAATATAAGTGTGTACAGCAAAGTGCTGTTTAGCCATACATATTGCTCAGCGCCCCCCCCCCCCCTCCAAAGTAAAGAAGGAAGAAAAGAAGAAAACGAAGTTACTATGCCTTACCCACTTCATATACAAATTATTGCAGTTTAATGAAAATGACTACAAGCGATGTGAATATCAGACAATTTTTTAGCTTGCTAAATAAAACAATTTGTCACACTGATACACAATGACAATGTGAACTTTCTAGAACAAATATGGCTTGCTTTTTCAAAAAATACAATTAAAATAAAACATATGTTTCTGGCACTATGAATTGGTTTTACTTTTCAGTTGATGCTTCCAATGATTTTGTAGTAGCTATTGCAACTTTGGCATACAGAACTAATGCTGCTAATACATGAAATAGTAATGGTTAGTATTATAAAAATTATAAATTACAGTAAGTGCAACATATTAATATGTTCGTTTGTGCCATTACGCAGTATTTTCTGTTACTTTGTAAGCCACTTTGCTAAAACCACTGTAATGGCCTGGTTGCAGTACCGATAAATAAATAAATAAATAATCTCCCATACATTCTGAATCAACACACACACACGCACACACATATATACACACACATGCACACATGCATGCATGCACACACAGTAGAATCTCGTCGGTACAATCTTCACGCGGACTGGGAAATAAAATGTATCATCCAAAAAATTGTGTTATCCAAAGCAAGCTACAAAAAGTATAAAAATAGGCGCACTTGGTGACAAACCTGAAAGCAAAGGTTTGTGTGGTGTTGAGTGACATTGATCTGCATAACACGTTATGCGGAGCAGCATCACTTGACGCCACACGAACCGCAGCCAACGCACTTTTATTCAGCAACGTTGAAATAGCTCGTTAGTTTGCACTGAACTTCCTTCTTTTCAATCTCTGTAAAAATGTTCTTCTGGAAGTTAAACAAAGAGGCCACTGTTTCCTCACTCAACTGAGCAGCGGCGCATTGCCAGTTGGTGTGTCCACACTTGCTGCAACAGCACTTTACTGCCAGCACCGCGCCATGTGCGTATTTCTTCCAGTGTGGCTGGGGCATGTTGTTCGTGGGTTGTTCAAATGTTATTTAAGCTAGTACAATGGAATATTGCACTATGAGCACTAGAAGCGAGCTTATAAAAGCCCGCTTCTGCAGCGATGTTATCCAATTTCAGGTGAAAACACAATTGCAATTACTGTATGAAAATATATTGCTCCTATGGGACGTTGGCCGGGAAAAAGGAAAGAACATATTATCTGGAAAAATGTATTATGCAGAATGACATTAACACGATTCCATATATATATATATATATATATATATATATATATTTGTAATGTAAAATAAGGAGCAGTGGGGCTGTGGCTATGAGAGAGACAACGACGACGAGGGAGACGAACCTTGTTTCGGTGCTCGATCGACTGTATTACCTCCCGCTGCTCTATCGTTCTAGTCGCGAATGCTTAGTGCCCGAAGGGCTTCGTGACATGATAACTGTACTGTAAAATAAGGAGCAGTGGGGCTGTGGCTATGAGAGAGACAACGACGACGAGAGAGAAAAACCTTGTTTCGGTACTCGATCGGCTGTACTACCTCTCGCTGCTCTATCGTTCTAGTCGCGGACGCTTACTGCCCAAAGAGCTTCGTAACATTTGGTGGAAGGTGCTGGACCTTTCGCAAACCCGGAACTCCGAAGCTGGATGATCCCTGGTCACATCTCCCATGCCTGAGGAGAATAGTCCTACCGAGCCACCCATGGCACCGCCTCCGGTCGTCTGTCCTGGTGCGCCATGCCAACGGGATCCTCCCATATTCAACGGTACTGGCGATCATGGCGTAGAGGACTGGCGGTCATCGTACAACCAAGTGAGTGCCCACAACAAATGGACTGAAGCTTGGTTCCGGGGTTGCCCATCTTTGGTTATGCAACCATTAGGCTGACTTTTCTACCTGGACAGCATTCCGAACAACACATCAAGATGTCTTCGGTCAACCTGCTGTGCGCAAACTTCAGGCTGAACAACAGCTTCGCTGTCGTGCCCAACAAAAGGGCGAAACGTTTACGAGCTACATTGAAGATGTAGTTGACATTAGTTGACATTTGCCGGCGTATCAACCCAGATATGACCGAAGATGACAAGGTCAAGAACATCTTGAAAGGCATAGAAGATGACGCTTTCTAAATGCTCTTGGCAAAGAATCTTCAGACAGTCAACGACCTCATAACGCTTTGCCAGAGCCATGAGGAGCTACATAAACAATACTTTCTATGCGCCAAGCTCTGGCTTTGAACGTCGCGCTTTCAGCTCTGAGTGATGGTGTCAGTGCTACTCCTTGAAGTTCAGGTCGAAGACCAAATCAAGAAATTTGTACGAGAAGAAGTGGCATGCCAACTCTCTCTTCTGCCAGTCAGTCCAACCTCAGAGTCGTCCTTGTCTCCCGATCTCCATCAGGTGACACAAGAACAAGTCGCTAACGCAGTACCACTTGCTCATCAACAGCCTCCTACGCCTGTTCCACTTACGTATGCTGCTGTTGTCGTGAATCCAAGGCCTCCCTCTGCAGCTATTCAATTCAGACTTATCAGAGCCTTACCCCGCACCTCCAACAAATGTCGCGAAGCTCTTAGGGCAGTAAGCGTTTGCGACTAGAACGACAGAGCAGCGAGAAGTAGTACAGCCGATCGAGCACCGAAACAAGGTTTTTCTCTCTCGTCGTCGTTGTCTCTCTCATAGCCACAGTCCCATTGCTCCTTATTTTACAGTACAATATATATATATATATATATTGCAAACTAGTTATTGTGCAATGTTGCACTAAGACTTCAGCTTAAATGTATAAAACAGGTGTCATCACTCATGTTTAACCATTCTTAATAGATTTCCTTATATATTGTGGGGATGCGCGACTCTCGCGCGTCCCCTGATATGTTTTTCCCGCATGGCACGTCTCCTGTAATCCGGCTTCGCCGCATGGCCTGCTTGATGCCCACGGCGGTTGTGTGGTTGGGGCTCAGTGCGAGAGATAGCGCGAGTGTTGCGCTGCTAACGCCGCCTCACGGCAGGGTTACCTGGGGGCGCAGGGCAGAACTGGCTGCCTCTTCCCCGGCGGGTCGGCGCGCGGTGACCGATGCTTCTGCGAGACCGCCTCGCGTGGCCGCCTTCGAACGCGCCACGATTCGCGTGACCATACACGCGAAGGACCAGGCGTTGGGATCCAGCATGGGGCGAACATATTCGCTCGCTTCCAGTCGCGGTGAGTCAGACTTCTAGCTTTGTCGCGCGCCCATCGGCATGTTTTGTGGATAGCAACTCGGCTAGCAGGCATTGATCTATGAAAGGTGCAATAAATGCCCTTGTGATTGTTTGCACTACTGTGTTGTCGTTCCTTTGTCCCAAGAGTACGGGTGTGAGAGACCCCCACAATATATATATATATATATATATATATACATATATATATATATATATATATATATATATATATATATATATATATATATATATATATATATATATATTTGGGAAGCATATTTAGTGCCAGCAAACAAGAAAAGGGAGATGACACCACAATGCGCTAGCACATTGTGGTGTCGTCTCTTTTTTGTTTTTGTTTGCTGGCGCTAAATATGCTTTCCAAGTCAGTTTACCAACACGCTCAACAAATGGCAATGCTGGAATATATATATATATACACTTTTATTGTGATAGCAATTATATGGACGCTCCAAGTGCATTTCTGCCGTCACCATGAGGTTCTGTATAAACTCCAAGGGTGATAACACCATCGCGGCATGCACTACGCTGTACGTGCGAGTGAAGGTGTGCGACCGGAGCTGACAATTGCGGTGCAATCTTGCCAGCATAAAAGAGACGAAAGCGGGCAGGAAGCTCGCGGTCCCCAGTCATGGGTGAGGCACCCAACATTGCGAGGCACCGGGTGGAGGGGAGAGAGAGGAGGTGGCGGCATTCTACTCCGCCTGCAACTGCATGGTTGCCTGGCCGTACCTTGAGAGCGATCTGTGCTCGGGACAGAGTCTAGGTACATCAGCGGCTTGTAGCTTTGTGCATGCTCTGTGTGCTCGGCACTCACTTTTCGTTGAAGCGATAGGCAGCATGAATGGCACTTTGCTCGCTGCTGCTGCCGTGTTTCTTCATTCCAGCTTTTCGACAGTGGGTTGCCGCAGTCGTCGAGTCAGATGTGTTCATGTTCTTAATTTACAGTGGAATCTTGATAAATGGAAACTGCTCAAACGGAACTGCCTCTTGAACAGAACACCATCCTCCTGGTTAGTTGGTTTTATATTCATGCAATTGTATGCAGCTTTGTCTCTCAGTAAATGGAACACCTGATAAACAGAACCAATTTCCCTGGTCCCTTGAGGTTCTGTTTAAACAGAGTCCACAGTAGTTAGTGTGCCTATGTTTACAACTTTATATGGTGGATAAAACTACTATCCTTACTTCGTATAGCTGTCTACGAATCTGCTATCGCAATCGATGCTTCACCTTCTGGGCGAAACTGCGACGTTTTTCATTAAAGAAGGTACAGATGTATCTAATAAACATGCAATCACAAATGTTTATATTTTTTCATGTTTTGTAATCTCTAGCTTGTCTAAGCACTCGTGTGTACACAAGTTCTCTTGTTGTTTTTGCAGAACTGATAATTTATGAATGTTCAGAAGTGCTCTATCCGCATAAGGCTACACTGCTGTGCTTTTTTTCCTTACACAAATTTGACCTTTAACTTTTAAAGTGCTGTGCCCAAGCAAAGTTTAGTTTTCTGCACTCTTCCTGCTTTTCCAAAGATAATTCACAAATCTGGACCATACCTAGGCTGGTTGCGCCATCTATACAGAGGTTGGTCAAACTTAAACTGTATGGCAGGTTTTATTTTTATACGAAAGATGGTGCAACAAAGCTTACATTATCCGTCATTTCTCTTACATTATCTCTTGTTTTTCACCATAGCTGATCAGCACAAAAATCCCTCATGTGTTTTTGACAATGCATGAATTCAATAACTTCTTCTGAACTCAAGTTGGTGGACCTCAACGTTGGTTAAGAGGTGTCTTCAAGTGATAATCACAGCAACAAGTACACCATGTTGCCTGTGAAACACTATTTTTTTATTAAGATCATTAATTAGCATTTCAGAATAGAAACTGTGAAATGTTCAGCAACATATAAGCAATAAATAGCATTTGCATTTAAAGCTTGCTCACATGTTACTTGGACATAAATTCCATTTGTTACACTTTCGCATAACTCAAGTACACAGCAGGCGGAAATGTCTGGCACCCAAAGGTTTAACATGTTATACATTTTTGAATTGTCAGAATTAGAGACAATATTTTATTTTGTTTCTTTAACATAGACTATGGAAAAGCTTTCTTTTTACTTGTATGCCTTTTCATTTTTGTTTTTACACAAATGGCACAAGTTCTGGTGGAAACCAGTAGCTTAAGTGCTCTTACAAACAGCTTGACATCTCCAAGGGCCCTTTTCATGACATACATGACGATGTAACTAAAAAGTAACACTGAAGAACAAAATCTTTTCAAAAATCTCAAAGATATTTTTTTGTGCATGCTCGGAAAAGCACTACAAAAGCTAGTTACAGTAGATGCTTCTCCAAAATGTGAACCCACCGTCTTAGGTGTCGCAGGAACCCAAGCGTTCAGGTATAGCACTATGCTTGCCAGGACCTTCAAGAATGGTAGCACATTATCTTTGTGGCAGAAGTCAAGTGCATTGAGTACCTGTAATGCGAAAACATTTTTGTAAAAAACCATGAGCACATCCAAGCAATTAGGTACAAAAGTGACACGCTCTCAGTTATCAATGCTTAAGGGCTTCCAGTTCTCATTTTCTGAAAAGTTTATATACATTTCTTTTTATATATATTTTACTCTCAAGAAAGCTTAATAGCATTTTCTGGTGAATAGCTACATAAAAGTTTGCCTGTTTCATCAGTAATATTTTTTTAAGCATAAGTAAAACCACTGTTTTCATTTTTTTTTCCTTCTTGAGTAATTGCTGTGCAGATGGACAGCCTTAGTCACTCTTGTAGGTTCTCTTTTCATTGAGAAAGAACTACTGTTACATTAATGGTGCACAGAGAGTGAGGTTGAGGTGGTGTGATCCTAAAGTCTATAATCAAAGAAATCACGCAATAAAGTGAACATACCAAAATGTACGACAACAAGCATTGAAAAATAGAAATTATTAAATAAGTGAAGGTAGATATTTACACTGTAGTGAAGACCATTTATATAGAAGATATTTATATGCCCTAACTTGGTCTTGAAAGAAATCTTTAATCTCACTCTTGATAATATTCAGGTTATGATTCAATAGCGCACATGTTACTTAATTCAATGATCTCTGTGTTAATTCAACGAACTCTGTGTCAGCTGAGCCTAGATAAATGGAAAAGTGAGGCAAAGTATACTAACACGTTCTGACTTAGGTCATAACAAGCTCTGCAAGCATTATGGTCACTCTCACTCACAGAGTGGCTGTGCGGAGACCTAAGAATTTCTGCAGGCTGCATTCTTTACACATGACTTTCTGCAACACACTCGCACGATGTGTCACACTGTGCAATGCCCACACTGTAACAGTAGCCGCTTGCTAATATCACAAGGTACATTGTATGATACATTGCTAATATCGCAATGATACAATGTGAAGATAATTTTGGTGAAAAATGCACCTGCCCATGAATTTCTGTTATGATGTCTGCTATTTATTTATTTATTTAAAAGTACCTTACAGGCCTCAAAGTGAGGCACTGAGTAAGAGGGGCAGTGCATAGAAAATACATAGAATACAAGACATCTATAAATTGTATCTGTTTACAAACTACAACCGCAAGTGCAACCAAGATGAAAAAAGAATGATTTAGTTCACAATTCACTAAGGAAAAGAAGAAAACATAATATAATAACAAGGAATAAATCACACAGATTGTTTTCAGTGAAGTCGTATAATTAACAAGATCAGAGTGTTAAACAGTTCTAATGAAAAAAATGACAGAAAAGTTATAAATGCGACATTCCAACGTAACGGTAAACATAGTGACATAATGGTAATAATGCGACAATAAGCTGTAAAAAATAGTGCAAGTACGGAAAGCATTGTGCGACAAACGTAAAACTTCACATTTCTTTAGTCATGCATTCAGTCAAGGCATCACGGAATGAATTATAACTGGACTGGCAAGCAATGTTGTCCGGGAGCGAATTCCATATTCTGATAGCACGAGGAAGAGCAGAGTAATGGAATGCTTTTGTAGACCCGTAAAGGTGGGCATAGCTGAAATGATTATGAAGCCAATGTGCCGTGGAGTAGGGTTGTTTCAAGCATGAGGGTGTTTGAGTAGAGTGAAGGAATTTGTGGAACAGTGATAAAAGGGCAATGTCTCGACGAGTGTTCAAGGTTTGTAATGAAAGCTTAACTTTTATTTGTGTTACACTAGACTGGCAGCTGTAATCGTTTATGATGAAGAGGCTTGCTCTGTTCTGGATCCGTTCCAGCGTTTCAATGAAGTATTTCTGGTGAGGGGGCCAAATCGGAGATGCATACTCGAGCTTGGGACGAACGAGAGTTAGGTAAGCTAGCTTGCGAACATTTGAAGGAACATTTCTTAAGTTGTGTCGCAAGTACTTCACCGATTGGGAGGCATTAGCTGAAATGGACGTGATATGCTCTGTCCAAGAAAGATTCGATGTGAATAGAACTCCTAGATACTTATATTGTGTAGCTGTTGTAACAGTGTAATTGAGAAAGAACTACTGTTACATTAATGGTGCACAGAGAGTGAGGTTGAGGTGGTGTGATCCTAAAGTCTATAATCAAAGAAATCACGCAATAAAGTGAACATACCAAAATGTACGACAACAAGCATTGAAAAATAGAAATTATTAAATAAGTGAAGGTAGATATTTACACTGTAGTGAAGACCATTTATATAGAAGATATTTATATGCCCTAACTTGGTCTTGAAAGAAATCTTTAATCTCACTCTTGATAATATTCAGGTTATGATTCAATAGCGCACATGTTACTTAATTCAATGATCTCTGTGTTAATTCAACGAACTCTGTGTCAGCTGAGCCTAGATAAATGGAAAAGTGAGGCAAAGTATACTAACACGTTCTGACTTAGGTCATAACAAGCTCTGCAAGCATTATGGTCACTCTCACTCAGAGTGGCTGTGCGGAGACCTAAGAATTTCTGCAGGCTGCATTCTTTACACATGACTTTCTGCAACACACTCGCACGATGTGTCACACTGTGCAATGCCCACACTGTAACAGTAGCTGCTTGCTAATATCACAAGGTACATTGTATGATACATTGCTAATATCGCAATGATACAATGTGAAGATAATTTTGGTGAAAAATGCACCTGCCCATGAATTTCTGTTATGATGTCTGCTATTTATTTATTTATTTAAAAGTACCTTACAGGCCTCAAAGTGAGGCACTGAGTAAGAGGGGCAGTGCATAGAAAATACATAGAATACAAGACATCTATAAATTGTATCTGTTTACAAACTACAACCGCAAGTGCAACCAAGATGAAAAAAGAATGATTTAGTTCACAATTCACTAGGGAAAAGAAGAAAACATAATATAATAACAAGGAATAAATCACACAGATTGTTTTCTGTGAAGTCGTATAATTAACAAGATCAGAGTGTTAAACAGTTCTAATGAAAAAAATGACAGAAAAGTTATAAATGCGACATTCCAACGTAACGGTAAACATAGTGACATAATGGTAATAATGCGACAATAAGCTGTAAAAAATAGTGCAAGTACGGAAAGCATTGTGCGACAAACGTAAAACTTCACATTTCTTTAGTCATGCATTCAGTCAAGGCATCACGGAATGAATTATAACTGGACTGGCAAGCAATGCTGTCCGGGAGCGAATTCCATATTCTGATAGCACGAGGAAGAGCAGAGTAATGGAATGCTTTTGTAGACCCGTAAAGGCGGGCATAGCTGAAATGATTATGAAGCCAATGTGCCGTGGAGTAGGGTCGTTTCAAGCATGAGGGTGTTTGAGTAGAGTGAAGGAATTTGTGGAACAGTGATAAAAGGGCAATGTCTCGACGAGTGTTCAAGGTTTGTAATGAAAGCTTAACTTTTATTTGTGTTACACTAGACTGGCAGCTGTAATCGTTTATGATGAAGAGGCTTGCTCTGTTCTGGATCCGTTCCAGCGTTTCAATGAGGTATTTCTGGTGAGGGGGCCAAATCGGAGATGCATACTCGAGCTTGGGACGAACGAGAGTTAGGTAAGCTAGCTTGCGAACATTTGAAGGAACATTTCTTAAGTTGTGTCGCAAGTACTTCACCGATTGGGAGGCATTAGCTGAAATAGACGTGATATGCTCTGTCCAAGAAAGATTCGATGTGAATAGAACTCCTAGATACTTATATTGTGTAGCTGTTGTAACAGTGTAATTGTTAATATGGTAGGGATACGGCGAGGTTACCGACTTCCGGGTAAACGACATTACTTTGCATCTTGTGGTATTTAAAGTCATTGGCCATTTATTGCACCAGCTATTGATTTGATGAAGGTCTTGCTGAAGAGTGAGATGTTCGTCTGAGTATTTAATTGGGCGATAAATTATGCAGTCGTCAGCGAATATTCTGATGGTCAAGGACAAATTTTGAGGTAGGTTGTTAATAAAGATTAGAAAAAGCAAGGGACCGAGGACACTACCCTGTGGTACACCAGAAGAAACGTCTGTTACGGAGGAAGAGCAGTTATTTGCAATAGTAAACTGCTGACGATTAGACAGGAAATTTTGGAGCCATGACAAGACAGTCCAATTTAAGTGCAGAGAGTTTTGATATTAGGCGACAATGTGCGACACGGTTGAATGCCTTTGAAAAATCAAGGAACAAGCAATCAATTTGTAAGTTATAATTTAGGTTAGTGTGTAGGTCTGTTGTAAATTCAAATAACTGTCTCGCACGGGAGGCCCTTCCTAAAGCCATGCTGATTATGAAAAAGGAATTTGTTAGTCTCAAGATGTCTGTAAATCTGCCAAGCAATAATGTGTTCAAGCAACTTGCAGGGAATGCATGTCAATGAAATGGGACGATAATTCTCACAGGAGTTCCTGTTTCTATTTTTAAATACAGGTATAACTTTCGCCATCTTCCTATCTACGGGAAGGTGGCCAGTCGCAAGTGACTGTCTGAATATGTGAAAAAGAATTTTGCTTGATATTTCTACCATATTCTTTAAAATATTTGAGTTTATGCCATCTATGTCACATGAAGAAGACATATTAAGGTTATTTATGAGAGAAGAGAGGCCCTCCAAAGTGACTTCAATAGGTTCCATGTATTGGTAGCTTAATTCTGAAACAAAGGGTATATATGAAGTGTTCTCCTGTGTAAATACAGAGCTGAAGAATGAATTAAAGAACTCTGAACATTCGCTGTCTGGAATAGGAATATTGCTGCTGTTTTGTAAAGACAATTAATCTGATTCATTGTTAGGCTTTATTATTTTCCAAAACTTGGCAGGATTGTTCTTAAGCAAAGCAGCTCAGGAAGATCATTAGAAAAATATCTTTAGCTTCACCTAAAGCTGAGCAGTACGATTTAAGGTACGTTTTGTAATTCTGCCACGTTGCTGATGTGCGATCTTGCTTAGCGATATTATACAAGTGTTTTTTCTTGTTCCTCATGCGCTGAAGCTTTTTAGTAAACCAAGGGTGCAACTTATCGTTAGTTATATTTACTATTTAGTTATATATATATACGTTAGTTATATTTATATTAACATGCTTGTCTACTAATGCGCACAGTGTATTTTTAAACATGAGGCAGTTTTCTTCAACGGATCTATTGCAAAATGATGGCCACATTGTGTTTTCGAAGAAAGTTTCAAATTCTGAGATTATTGTTTTATAATTGCCTTTATTGTAATCACGAATTTGTTGTCTCATTTTACCCGTAACCGGTGGCATTGTGTTTATTGTAATTTGGAGCAAATGGTGGTCGCTGAAACCACACAAATATTCTATGTGACCTATTGTTTCAGGTACTGTACTAAGAATGAGGTCTAGAACATTGGCACCACGTGTGGGCGTGGGCTATGATGTATGTCTCTCCTTGCCAATTGGGGCACATATCCCTGCTGGCCCTGAGGCATGACATGTCAAGTGTTGCTTCAATTACAAATTTGGGGTGAGAGCCAAATATCCAGTCTGACGTGAGATTGTGAAATCGAAATAAATATTCAATTAGTCTTTCTTCACAATCAAATTGATGTGCTTGAGCCTACGTGCTAGTCATTATATACCTTCAAAAAACATCAAAACTAAAAAGAACTTGCCTCGTAACCAACGTCCTCCAAAAGGCCAATGCTTCCTCTGTCACTATGCTTAGCCAGAGCCTGCACAATCCGTGTGACGTCACCGTGAGACCTTGGATGCCTAAGCTTGAACAGCACTGTGTTGGCAATGTAGTCAGTGTTTTGTTGGATAAGTTCTGAAATAGAACTGAAAGTGAAGATTAAACACATGGATTAATGTGACTCTGCTGCAATCCAAGAAAGAAAAAAAAGTCATACTGGAAGCATAAAGCATGCAAACGAAGTTGGACACAATCTAGGACTGTAGTCCGACACAAAGTCAAACCCTTATATGGGCCATTTTTTTTCAACACAGAATGCACTCTTCACTAGGGCCAAAAGATGTGAATCATGAAATAAAATACTGCAACAAGCCTGAACTTCACACATGGGACTTGCTCAACTTGCTGGCAGTATAGTGCTCTGTTGAATGCCCCTTCACTTGGTCTTAGTAAAACACCGTAACTGTTAATTTATCCACATTTCTAGTTTCCTTTAGAAAAAAAAGAAAACTAAGGGTTAAGGTTTAAAAGCATGCACCTGCATTTGACAGAAAGCCTAATCCCAGAACTACAGTGTATGGCAAAAGTTATCACACTCAAATAAAAACCCATAAATATGGTTGTGATGCACTGCAACAAAATCACTTTTATGTGATTTTTATGTGATGTTACGTCATTTTTATCAAGTTAGTTTACTCAATTTGTTATGCTATACATACACAAATACAAATCTACTTTTCCAAAAGCCCACATTTTGCATAAACACAAGCCTTGAGTTGCTTCAAAAATGCGATGGTGGCATGGATGTAATTCAATCCATTCATTTTGTAATGCCTGACAAATAGCAGCCAAACTGCAGTGAGGAGTGGACAAGAATGTGCTCTTTAATACAGACCAGACTTAACACTCAAGCGAATTTAGATCCAGGCAGGTTGGGGGCCATTCTAAAGTGGAAATAAAATCAGGAAATTTTTCATGCACCATCGTTGCACTGCCTTCGCCTCATGACCCGGACCAGAATTCTGCTCATAGGTCCACTGATGGTTTCTAAAGTAGACACAATCCATGACAGGACCTCCTTCTTCAGGACATCTATCAGTTAATTAGCACTGTTCCCTTCGGCTCGCTATTCCAAGAAAACCAGCAGCATCTTTCCATCAGAAGTGACTGCGCCAAGAACCATTATTAATTGAGGGCAAAAAGTCTGGAGGCAATTTTTATACTGCCGTTGGCTTCTTTTGAGGCTTCCTGTCGATACCCTGTCGTTTAGTGGTTTAAAAACTGCTTGATAATGAACACTGCCTTGTCCGTAAAAAGAATGCTGTGCTGGTGTGCCATGCTGCTGAATCGTTTCAGCAGGTCCTTGCATCTTGTGACCCTGGTATCTTTCATGTTCTCTATTAGTCTATAAGCTTTCTGAACCTTGTACTTTTGCAGCTTCTCTCTCACAATTCTTCGGACAGAACATTTAAGAAATTCCTTCAGTTTGAACCATTTGGCTTTTTTACAACTTACTTCTGGAAAGCACGGCAACTTTTGCTGCACCCTCTATATGCACTCTAAACATGATGTGGCTCACTAACATGCATTGCTATAATACAGAATGCTTTATTTCTATTACATGTACTACACTAAATAAATAAAACTATATAGCTTATACTGTATATATATGTATACACACATGCATAAACTTCATCAAATTTATTCTACCGATAAATGCAACAATAAAAAAAACACACTGAACAAGTTATGATACATTTAGATTATAATAATAACACAATTTTAAGTTTTGAGCAGGATACAAACATATTATATAGCCATAACGCAATATAAGCAAAAGAATAAGCAAATCAGTACATATTTTTTCACAACAAGGTATGCTAAAGTTGCACTTGTGCACAGAAAAGTTGTAGAAACTGTAATTAGGATGAGAGTAACCCACGAGTAAGATATGGTATCAAAACCTCTTCATGAAAATGCCAGCTTTACTTGTTTTAGTATGGAATTATTCTGATT